>NC_056733.1:889774685-890074685 GCF_019279795.1 Protopterus annectens | reverse complement strand
TGAAATTTGTGCTGCAGCTACTTGGTCCACAGCTCACACTTTTCTGTCTCATCTCACTACAACCTGAATATTATTTCTAGGAACAGAGCATCTTTTGGTTCCGCGGTGCTCAGGCATATACTTCCATAGGGTCCTCCCAGGATTTTATGTTGCTGGAGACTCCGACTCATTTGTGATGCATAGTGAAATGGGCAACATCAGATTAGAAGTTATCTACTTACCATAACTTTGCATCTTTGTTGTCCTGTTTCACTATGCATCACATCCCACCCCTCCTTCCACCTTTCTTTTACAGCTGAGAGCAATATGGAGGCTGAGGTAACCCACGGGTTCCTAGTTTGGGCTCCTGTTGGCCATTTTCTGTACTATCTACCTCTGTTTTTGGATAATCAGGAAGGGGCAGCAAACTCGATCTGAGGGTTCGAAGAGGAGTGAGGCATTATGGGAGCGGGAGAGTTTGAGGGTCTGACCATATGTCTGGAAGAAATGGCCGAACCGGATGTGAGGATGGATCCATTCGTAATGTGTAGTGAAACAGGACAACACAGCTGACAAGTTATGGTAAGTACATAACTTCTATTTTCATGGCACGCTCTCTTCTATTTTTAAGCATTTTTTCAGAAACCTCATATTCAGCCAGCCTTTTCATGTCATCCTCTGATTTTTGCAGTTTTCAGTTTATCCAAATGAATAGTTTAGGCTTCTATTTTTTCCAGCCTTTTGTTGTTTGAATTGATATAGTCCTTCGATGTTTCTTTTATGTTAATCACCAATGAGTACATTTGATTTTTTTCCTCTAAATTACTGGAAGCAGTCTCTTGAACCAAAGCTTTAGCTTGAACTGCTTTTTGCTGAACAGCTGCAGGAAACCTTCCCAGATGGTGTTTTCTGTTCAACTTTTCCAGTTAATTTTCAGCCAACATTCCCTAATTCCTCTCTGCTGGCATCCAAGCAGTGTATTTACTAGCCAGTAACTGAATTTTACCAAAAAAATATATATTTTTTTCAATGGCACTCCTTTTTCTCAGTTTGTTTTCTCTCTGGGAGAGCTGAAGTTATGCTGGAGATCAGTGTGCAGCCATATTGGAAGTCATGGTAATTTATTTTTGTTCTTCCTAGCATCTCAGCCTCCCTATCTTGTTGGCATGAAAACTCTGAAGGGCCTGGGGCCTAGACTTGTTTTTTAGTCAGCTTAGCTCAAGATGCCAGACAGATTGGGTGCTTGGAAGATGCCCTGAAGCAATGGAAACTGGCTGGCTGTTAACATTCGTTTTTTTTACAGTGTAGATATTTTCTTTACCACATTTTCATTTTTACATACTGTACAATCCTATGCATGGTGCGCTTGTTATTTGGGCACTGATTGGTGTTAAAATCATTTTATTGCAGTTTGTTTTTATTTTTAAAACCTCTGTTAAATTGTCACTTGACACAGGTAAAAATGTATACAAAAGAAAACCATATAAACATATTCCAGTTGCAAACATTGTACATATATAATCCTTTGTATATTTAACATCAGTTCAGCATTACAGAAAATGGTCACTTCATGCCTTCATCTAAACCTCAGTCCTCCTCCAAAACAATCTGCATATATTCCCACAATTTGTTTTTTTTCTAAGTAATTTTCTCCTACCCTTTTCTGAAGATCCCATTTCCAGTTATTTTCTCTCTGTTACAATATCCAGCGTTTCAAATGCAATTGCTTTAGACTTTGATTTCCATTTTCTAGTAACTGATTTTTGACAAGCCACCAGAATTAAACTTAACAAGGCATTACTTTCCTTTGTTACATCCATTTTCTCACCCAATATTTTTCACAGAGTACTCTGTAGGGAATTTTAATGTCTGCTAACTCATTACACTCCCAAAATATTTTGTTCCCGGTTACCTCTTTCTTCCCAATAGGTTCATAGGTAGGTACTATGCTAACGGCCCTGGGGCCTATATAAGCCTAGCCAAAAAGGTTCCCTGGCTTTCGCCACCTAAGAAAATTATTTTCCTGTGTCCCTGTCAAGCAGTGCCACAGAAGTGATCCGTGGGGTGAATTTTCTATTTCCCATCCACTTGTCAAGATTTTTCATAGAGGGCCAATGAAAAGCTTTGCTTGACATGAATGGGTAGTTTGTTCCAGAGTATGGGAAGTCTCTGGGACAGGAATCTATCCCTCCAGCATGTTCTGTTTATTGTGGTGACAAGGTTTAGGTCCCTGGAGCATGTGGTTCGGAGAGATTGGGATTTCTTTAAGTGTAGCATGTCCAACAGCTCTGGGTTTGACATAGCTTTGTATGTTAGGCAGAGATCGCCTCTGGGTAGGTGATATGCGATGGAGTAGAGCTGGAGTTTTTTTGAGACTGTCTGTATAGGGCATCTGTTTGAGGCCGGTAATCCTCTTAGTGAGGTATTTCTGTGGCCTTTCCAATTGTTGAAGGTGTCTTGTGAGATACATGCCAAATGGGGCATTGTACTCTATAATAGGTCTGATGAGGGATCACCATCATACCTCCAACATTTGCCATCTACCTGTGGAAAAATTCTTTGGAGTCTGCTCGGTGTTAAAAAAATATCAGAGCAAGCACTTTGAAGTAAAACTTCTAAATCTTGACTTTTTCATATATGGAAGCCATACATATTTCTTCCCATTGTGTCCTTGTGAACTGCTTATCCATTCTCTCTCCAATATTTTCAACTTCCTCTGATTGATTCGTATAGTTATTATACTGTATTTTATATACCCTACTAACTATCCCTTTTTTAACAGCATCTTCTGTTCTAGATTCAGTTAAAAACTACATCAGAGCAGTCTTTCACTTTAGATTCCCCATCTTTTTCAAGGTACCTATAATCTGTCAGTCAATGAATAAAATCTACCAAACAAACTTTACCCCCCCCAAGGGCCCTATCACAATACTAGAAGAAAGCCTGGTACCCACTATTTCTGTGGCACAGGTAAAAGCTGCATTGTCCAAAGCCAAGAATACAGCGTCCATGTGACCTGATAATATCCCTGGCTGCCGCCTACATGAGCTACAAAACGAACTGGCACCACATCTGTGTGCCCTATTCAATCACAGCCTTACCTCAGGCTATGACTCTAACAAATGGCACACTGCTACAGTCATCCCGCTCCATAAAGGGGGAGCAAATACAGACCCTGGGAACTATTGCCCCATTACACTGATGAGTCTGGTATGCAAAGCTATGGAGCGCATCATCATGGACCTGCTTAACAAAGATATTGGCAATCTCCAAACTCTTGACCCCACACAGTTTGGCTTTGTCGAGGGGAGATCCTGCCTGCTGAACCTGGTTGATTCTTCGAGACAGTCACCAAGGCTGTGGATGAAGGTAAGGCAGTGCATACAGCCTACCTCGACGTAGTCAAGGTCTTTGATACCATTTCCCACTCAGGTATCACTGATAAACTCACTAAACTAGGCATCAAGTCCGTACATCACTAGGTGGGTTGCAAATTGGCTCACAGACAGGGCCCACAGAGTGAAAGTTGCGGATGCCAAGTCAGACTGTCGACCAGTCACGAGTGGAGTCCCACAGGGCTTGGTCCTGGGCCCTCTCCTGTTTGGCATCTACTTCTCAGAAGTCCAGGTCAACACAGAAGGACTTTGGCTGACCAAGTTTGCTGATGACTGCAAGCTAGGAGTCATTATCAACTCCCCAAATGACGCAAACATCCTTCAAAAGGGCCTCTCTGAGATGAATGACTGGTGTAGGAACCATGGCCTGAAGAGTAACGCCAAAAAATGCATCATCATCCCTCTCTACTCATCCCTCATTAGACCACTCATTGAATATAATGCCCTGTTTGGCATGTACTTGACCAGACACCTACAACAGCTAGAGAGGCCATAAAAGTACCTCACAAAAAGGATCCTAGGCCTTAAACGCATGCTCTACATGGACAGACTCAAGAAACTTCAGCTGTTCTCAGTCTCTTATCATCTACTTAGAAGTGATGTCTGCTTGACTTACAAAACCATGTCCGGCCTAGCCCTACTTGAAATGCTACACCTAAAGAAGTCCCAACCCCCCCCCCCCCCCGAGCCACACTCTCCAGAGATCACAACCTTATTACCACAATTAACAGAACATGCTGGAGGGGCAGGTTCATCTCCCAAAGACTGTACATATGCTGGAATAAGCTTTCCATTCATTTCAAGCAGAGCACCTCCCTGGCCATCTTCAAGAGAAATCTTGACGAGTGGATGGGTAACAGAAAGTTCACTCCAGGGATTATTCCAGTTGCCCTATTGGATAGGGGTACTGTGAACTAACATCAGGTGGCACGGTGTCTGGACAGTTTATTTGGGCTAGGCTTGTAAAGGCTCCAGGGCCATTAGCCTAGTATACACCTATGAACCTATGGATAGAGAGAGTCCTTGTAAAGCAAGCAAAGAGAAAACAAAGGACTAAACAGCAAGGCTAAAAAGTGAAAACTTTTAATTCAGTAAGCCCTTTCACGCCTATGAGGCGCTTCTTCAGACCATAAATACAAAGTACTTTTCCAAATGTTTTATATACAGGCACATTGGGTCAGTTCACATCATTTAAACAAATCATGTGACTTTAAAACTAGTTTTAAAGGTATAGTCTCATTCAAGTCATACCCCTTGTCAGTTTGTAAAACAATCATCTAATGTCATTCTTTTGTGTTTTATTCCTAACGGCTCCTAAATATAAATTATTAGGCATTAATCGCAGAACCATAAAGGTGACAGAATAAGAAGGACCATAAATGGTAACATGCTTGGCCAGTGCACGATCAGCATAAAGAAGGCTTGTTTTTTTACACCTTATGTGAGTTTTCAGATCTAGTTTAGAATACCAAATCCAATAATATTGGAGTGTTACTATTTTATTCAAGTGAAGTAAATGGAGTTTCTTATATAGTGCAGAAGAATTGGTCAATTCTTATGGTGGATGACAAGGTTAAGCAGATTGTGGGTGAACTGCCCAGATTTTGTCTTAAAAGTAAGAAGTCACTTAAACATATGCTTTGTTATAAGAATGAACCTACTGTCAGAAAGCTCTCTGAGCGTACTGGTACTTTACCATGCATATCTTGTACTTTCTGTAGCTACATTACTCTGGGCAATTGTTTTATCCATCCTACTGCTGATAAATCGTGTACATTTTCAGTTTATGCTGATTGTGCCAGTAGGAATTTGATATATCTGGCAATGTGCAGGTCTTGTCCCTACTTTTCTGCAGAGAAGACCAATTGTTCATTAAGAGAACAAATTCATGAGCACCTTTATGGATTACGGAAGCTTGATGCTAAGAATACACTGGCCAAATATGTTAGCATTTATGGTTCTTCTCATTCTTTCACTCTTATGGTCAACAATTAATGCCTAATGATTTACGTTTGGGGATGTTACGAATAAAACAGAAAGGAACGAGATTAGATGGATGATTGTTTTACAAGCTGACAAGGAGTATGGTTTGAAAGAGACTTTACCTTTAAAACCTGTTTTCAAGTCACGTGATTTGTTTAAATGATGTTAATTGACACAGTGTATCTGTATATAAAAGGTTTGGAAGAGTACCTTGTATTTATGATCTGAAAAAGCATTTCATAGGTGTGAAATCGCTTACTGAATTCACATTTTTTTTTAGCCCTACTGTTTAGACTTTTTGGTATAATCCATCAATCCCTGATAGGGAAGGCAGTCTAGGCTGCAGTCCCAATGTCTTCATGGCTTCTTCCCATTGTATTACCTTTCCCTGTGTAGATATTTACTCCCAATATTTTGGTTTCTTTGTCAGTTTCCTCCTGTAAATTTCACCCCCTTCTTGTCTGCTCTGTGTTCCCCTAACTGCAGTCATGAATAGTGCCAAAATCCTCCTTTCTCCATTCTTGTGTTGGCTTAGTTCTTTGCGTACTTACAGTTGCTCTGTGAATGGAATATTCTGTGTAGCTGTTACTATGATGCTGTCAATCTTCATTCTATCCTTACAAATGAGTTCAGATCTGATCTGTTGGATCCAAGTCAGCCAGTGCTAAAGCTCTCAGCCACCAGATCTCTAGAGCTTTTCTCGTACCCATAGTGCACCTTGCCAAATACCTCAGATCTTATTTGCCACTTCTAGCTAATGAACGTGGTCTACCAGTCTCTCTCGAGCATTTAGATAAGTACAGTTTATTTTTTATTAAAACTCCCTCATCACAGTTTTCTCCATAGTTTATTTTCTTTTAAAAAATTATCGTTTTTTTACTGTTTGTACTGTCAGCTTAAATTTTCTGCCTTGCCCTCCCTTGCCCTTATGACTTTTGTTGTATTTTCGACATATTATTGTTGGCATCCCCTTGCTTCTCTGTGGAACATAGGAGTTGTAATCTTTTTGTTTACTTTTCTTCACCCTCCCTCTTCTTACGACATGGTCGTAGTTCTGGTTACCATTGTTGACATCCCCTTGCTTCTCTGTGGAACTTAGGAGTTGTAATCTTTTTGTTTACTTTTCTTCACCCTCCCTCTTCTTACGACATGGTCGTAGTTCTGGTTACCATTGTTGACATCCCCTTGCTTCTCTGTGGAACTTAGGAGTTGTAATCTTTTTGTTTACTTTTCTTCACCCTCCCTCTTCTTACGACCTGGTCGTAGTTCTGGTTACCATTGTTGGTATTCCTTCTCCTTCCTTTTTTAGCCTGTTAAAAAAAAAAAAAACATCATTGACCTTTTTCTTCATAGTCTTACCTTAAATCTTTGTTGCTTTAGCCATTGTAGAAACAATGAGTGACAAACCTGCAGGATTCAAAAAATGTTCCAAATGCGGACTTAAGTTGCCAGTCTCAGATGCGCACTCCCTTTGCATATACTTTTACTTATTTGTTTTGTATTTGATTTTCAGCAGAGATTTGGGGAGAAAAGTTCCACATACATGACAATCATCAAAATACAACAGCTCCAAATACATGATAAAAATAAAAAAGTCACAGATGACTACAAATTAATAGAGGACACAAACAATAATATATCATGGCGCAGTATGATGAGAAGTTACAGAAATGTACAATATACAGTAGAGTGTACAGTAGTAAAGCAGAAAATATAATGAATTTCAGTAAGAAGGTGCAGTAATACTATACACAGTTATATACATTCATTTAAAAATACAGTTCGTTATTGTAGTTTTTTTTTTTATCTGCTTGACCTTTGAGTATTGCCAGAGGAAGATTTATCTGACTGGTGGTAGTAGGGCTAGCTATAGTCAGTACAGGTACATTGCCAGATGAGACTGAGGTGGGCTTTTAATTGGGTTTTAAAGGTGGGACTGCTGTGTTGCAATCCGATATCTGGTGGAAGAGAATTCCAGATTTTACCAACTGTGTATGAGTAGAGGGTTTCACCAGCACTGTGTCTACACTTGGCTACTTCAAGAAGGGCTTTGTTTGTGGATCTTAGTTGGCAAGCAGAATTGTGAAAGTTGAGTAACCCTGAGAGATCAGAAATCTTGTTTGGGTGGTACAGCAAGTAATGAGCCATGGTGAGTTTGTTATAGTTTAGTAAGTTGGGGAGTTCTAGCCAACCCAGTTATTTTAGTGAGTGGGAGTGGAAATTAGAGTTGGTTGCAAATCTAGTTATTTTATTATAGCACATAGACAATTTGTGTAGGTCTGTCTTAAGGTTTGTTCATACAGGGGATGCATAGAGCAATGTAGAGAGAAGGTGAGTTCTGGATATAGTAATTTTTGTGTCTTTGGTTAGATATTTTTTGCAGCAGTATAGGGTTCCACATTTTTTATGGACTTTGGATATGGTTTGTGCTATGTGTTTGTCAAACTTTAGGTTTTGGTCAAGTATTACACCAAGAAGTTTAGCTTGTGATACTGGGGAGATGTGGGTGTTATTGGCAGAACAGATAGAAAAAAGAGCAGACAAATCAATAGTTTTGGTGGGTGGAAAAGCATACGTTGAGTCTTTTGGGGGTTAAGTATTAGTTGTGAGCTTTTTAACCAGGTTTCAATATTGGAGAAGGCCTCTTGAGTTTTAGTCTGGAGTGTTTGGAGTGTGGGGGCTGAGTAGATCAATGTAGTATCATCTGCATATTGGACTGTTGTAGCTTGCTGGGTGGCAGTGTGGTGGATGTTTGTAAAGATATTAAATAGTAGGGGTCCTAGAATGGTATAGTGTCTGGGTCCATTGCACCTACAGGAGAACTGCTCTACTTGTCATGGATTCAGTCTGTGAGCATTAACAGAATGTAAAAACAAACTAATATTAAAGGGTCTCCTTCCTTCCTTCCTTTTGAGAAGCCATATCCCAGTCTCCAAAGTCGAAACTCTCCACATCATCAAAATCCTCCTCTGACTCCTCAATGAAACAGACTGCCAAACTTCTGGTCTCAATCCAAGAACATAAGACAAAACTGTCAGATCCGACTGTGGCTTTGGATCCTATGACTTCAAAAGCAATTTCCACAGCTCTGACTCTGTCAGTCAGATAAAAAAAAAACACCAGATGAGATGCAGCCTTTAGAAATTCTCTGTTACCCTCGCACTAGATACTCTCCTTTGGTTGATCCAGTACCAGACAGGCTTCCATCTCCCCTTTCTGTAGAGACCAGCATCCCCCTCCATTTATTCTGCTCATTCTTCTAGAAGTCTTACAGAGGAAGTTGTGGAGAAAGTGGTGAGGAAGATTCTCTCTGTTCAGGGTCTGATTAGTCTTCCCTTGCCACCTACCACTTTGGTTCAGGTAGTCTGACCTTCCACCACACCGCCCTGCAAGTTTCTCCTTTAACTCCATCTGCTGTCTTAGAGTTACAAGATCCTAGTCATCTGGATCCATCTGTCTCAGATCCAAGGATCTCTGTATCATTGGTTCTGATGTCTTCTCCGAGACCTCTTATCTTTTCAGATCAGGAGAACTCTTGGAGCCAAAGTCTGCCTGCCAGGGTGCAGCTTTTGACTACAAAGTTTTCAAAGCCATCTCTTTTCCTCAGCACCTTGGCACTGGACAGTTCAGCTCAGGCTTCCTCCTCAGGGATGGTGCTGATGGATCGGAGAGAGCTGATGATTCAGAAACCCAGATGTTCATCGTGTTTCACTGTTGCAGTCATTACAATTAGGTTATCCTGCTGGCAGGCTACCCGCAGTTGGCCTGAATTCCAAAGTCCTGGTCCAGCATCGGTTGCTGTCGCCTCTTCCCTGACGTCAGTGTGCCAGGGGTATAAAAGATGCAGCCAACGCCATTTTCTACAGTCTTTCTTGCCATGCGGTGCCCGAAGCAAAAGCAGTTCGCAAGTGCCGGTCGGCCGACTCCTGAGATTTTCAAATTCGAATTTCAGATCCGAAGTCTTCATTAAAGCTAAGTACCCCATTGGGGAAACTTTTTCTTGCTCCAGACCGATGTCAGAAAAAGTTAATAATTGTATTTCTTGTGGGAAGCAAATACCTCATAAGGATTTTCATTCTTACTGTATTCCTTGCCTAGGCCCTGACCACGACGTTGCTAGTTGTCGGTTTTGTGCTAGATTTAACCAACGCACTATTAAGCGTCGGTACGATTTTGCATTTCATTATTTTAGCAGAAGATTTAATTATATAATGCCGTCGGAACAGCCGACTACCGGAATTTATAAAAAGCTCAAGGAAAAAGAAAAGGACAGACATCCGAGGTCCAAAACCGACGACGAGACTTCGGCTAGGCCAGTTGCCGGTTCGCCGATTCTCAGTGAAGCGCTTTCGCAGCCCCTGACGCCCAGTACCTCAGAGCAACAGGCCGCTTCCGACTCCCACGTGGAGCCAACTAGGCCGCTGGATACTCAAGGTATTGGACCTCGGAAACTATTCCCTCAGATGGGTCCGGAGCCACTGAGCAGGCATCGGCTTCTGAGGGTGTTTTCAGGCCTACACAGTTATATGTGAAAATGACTTCAGCTTCAAAGGAAAAGACTAAAGCACCTCTGAAGACAAAGAAACAAGTACAACATTCCCCCTGGACAGGCCTCCATGCCTAAAAAACAGATGCTTAAAAAGACCTAATTACTTTGATCAGGGGTTCTCATCCCCCTCCTGATAAGAGGCCTAGGCAAGAGACAGAATATGAATCTTCAGATCAGGTTTCCATTTCCTCTGATTCCTCTTCTGACCAGGGATACTCTCTTCCTCCCTATGAGGATTCTGATGCTGAAGAATCTATCCCTTTGGCCTCTCCTCCTGAGTATTATTCTTTTGGGGAGACCCTGCATACTATGAGGGAGCACTTCCACTGGGAGAGCCAAGATTACTCAGAATCTAAGAAAAGGCTCAGAGATTTTCTTTTACTACCTTAGCACAGGCCCCTTGCTATTCCACCTGTTTTAGACATTGTGGATGATGTATTTATAGAGTCCAGTCTGACTCATGACTCTACCACCAGCTCCAGTTAAGCCAGACAGATACTACAGGGTTCCTGATTCACATAAATTTCTTTATAAAAACTCTGCTGCTGACCCAGAAACTATCTCTCAGGGTCCCAAAGGGGTCAAGGCATCCACTGTGAAAAACCCTATCCCCTCTGATAGGGATTCAAGGGCCCTGGACAGATGGGGGGAAAAGATTTACACTTCTGCTACCTTGGCTGTAATGGCCTTAAATTGTCAGTTTCATATGCTTAAATATCAGCAATGTCTTATGTCACTACTTAAACAGAAAATGTTGACAAATTCTGAATGTGCAGAAAACAAAGAAATGCAGGATTTATTGCATGCAGCTGAACAAGTGGGAAAGCATACTTTGCAATGTGGTTTTGATTCTCTGGAGGCCTCCTGCAGGGCCGCTGTTACGGGTTCTGTCATTAGGAGGCATACTTGGTTAAAGGAACAGAATCTGCCTGATCATGTTAAATCAAAATTATTAGATGCTCCATTACAGCATGATACCTTGTTTGGTGTTAAAGCAGAAGAGATGTTGAAGAAAATGGAGGACAAAGCTAAATCTATGCAAACAGTCAAGGATTTCTTACAGATACAACCTCCCAGATTTAGCAGGAACTGGCCTGCAAAGAATTGGTCCTTTCCAGTGTCAGACAGGCCACAAAGAGGCAGATACAGATGCCCCAGAGGCAGATCCCTGCCCCAGGGCTCATACAGGTCTAAACAATGGGGTGCTTCTACCTCCAAAAGCGGAGACGATAAATCACAGCCATACAGGAAACAGTCTCAATGACTTTCCCCTGCCAGCACCAAGCACTTATCTTCTGGCAGCTCCTCTGGGGGGAAAACTAGCACTTTTTTCACAAAACTGGCACATGATCACCCAGGACAAATGGGTCTTGAATATAGTGTCACAAGGCTACAGGGTCCATTTTCACACCCTGCCAAAGGCAAACGGTATGCCAGACCTGCCACACAATCAATGGGCAAAGGCACAAAAACAAGTTTCATCCCTCATGGACATGAGGGCTATTCAGCGAGTACCACGGCAAGAGCAGGGACTAGGATTTTACTCAACTGTTCTTGGTGCCCAGAAAGGACAAAGCCTGGAGAGCAATACTGGACCTGTCTATTCTAAACACATTTCTGGATATTCCAAAATTCAAAATGTTGACTCTACAGCAACTTCTGCCCATGCTGGGCAAGAAGGCTTGGCTTGTGATTTTAGACCTAAAAGAGGCATACCTGCATGTCCCATTCAGACAATCATGCAGAAGATACCTCAGATTTATAGCTGGCTCAATGCACTACCAATTCTCTGCACTGCCCTTTGGCTTATCTACTGCGCTCAGCATCTTCACAAAATGCCTGACACCAGTAATTGCATTTTGCAGACAAAGAGGAATACAAATATATCCTTACTTGGATGACTGCCTTATTCAAGCAGAGAACAAGGACATTCTACTACAACATCTGGCGTTTGTAAAAAGATTACTAACATGTCTAGGGTACACAGTAAACGAAAAGAAATCAAAACTAGTACCCTCTCAAGAGATAATATTCCTGGGTGCAAGCTTAAATACAACTGCCCAGATGGCTTATCTCACGCCAGACAAACAAAGACAACTGACTACTTATTTCAAAATGTTGGTAACAAAGACCCAGTTATCTGCAAGAAACATTCTGCAGGCATTGGGCTTCATGGCATCCTACAATCTGCTAATTCCATATGCAAAACTGCATATGAGGAAACTACAATGGTATCTAAAAAGTGTTTGGACTCAGCATTGTCACAGCCTGAAAACAATCATTACCCTCATTCCCTGCCTGCAACAGGAGTTTCGATGGTGGGCAAAGGCCTGTCACCACAGCAAGGGACAGCCTTTCACTTTACCCACAGCCAGGCAGACATTGACAACAGATGCATCAGATTATGCCTGGGGGGCCCATATGGCAGAAAGATGTATTCAGGGCACATGGTCCACAAGCCAAATGCATCTACATATCAATCAAAAAGAGATGCTCGCTGTTCAAAATGCCCTAATAGCCTTCAAGGATCTACTTCATCCAGGACAACTATTGATAAAGACGGACAATACTACAGTCATGTGGTACATAAGCAGGGAGGCACACATTCCTACCCCCTCTGCAGAATAGCCATGACTTTCTGGGACACAGCATTGACTTACCACGTACATCTGCAAGCACAATTCCTGCCAGGAAAGATAAATACTCTGGCAAATGAACTAAGCAGAAACCTAATAGATCCCCATAAGTGGAAATTGGATCCACAAGTCTTCAGCATGATAACAAGGAACTGGGGCTGCCCAGACATAGACCTATTTGCCTCCCCTCACAACTGCCAACTACAGAGATTCTGCACAAGGACTTATCACAAGCAAGCATGGAAAGTGGATGCTCTGTCTTTCAGCTGGAAAACCCTAACAGTATATGCCTTTCTTCCTCTGCCTCTCTACTCTCCAAGGTACTCCTAAAGGTCAGACAAGAGAAGCCAAAAATGATACTGATTGCCCCGGACTGGCCCAGCCAGCACTGGTACCCAATCCTAAGGAACCTGTCACAATGCCCAGCCTGGACACTACCTCAAATTCCTCGCTTATTGATCTAACAAAACAGTCAAATCCTGCACAGCCAACTCAGGACCTTAAATCTGGCAGCATGGCGGATAATGTAACCATTCAAAACACGCCTCTCTCTAAAGCAGTGATGGATGTTATTTTGGAGGCCATGAGGCCTAGCACCAAAAAATCCTATGCAGAAAAATGGAAGAAATTCTGTGCTTGGAACCAGACACAAGGAATTGACACGATTGTACCAAATATTCCTCAGATTTTGCAATACTTAACTGAGATGCTAGACAAAGGCCTATCCTTTTCATCAATTAAGATTCATGCCTCTGCCATTTCAGCTCATTACAATACAGAACCACCTATTTTTTCTCACCCATTACTAAGGCAGTACCTCAGAGGGGCCAAAAACATAAGACCACCAAGGAGAGCACCAATACCTGCATGGGACCTCAATTATGTCTTGGAAAAACTCACACTGCCTCCTTTTGAGCCAGCCTCTACAGCCGATATAAAATTCTTATCCTGGAAAACAGCTCTGCTGCTAGCAATAACCTCTGCAAGATGAGTCTCAGAGTTACAGGCACTCATGGCTGTGGAACCTTTTATCATTTTCCATCCTGACAGGGTTTCTCTGAGGACAAACCCGACATTTATGCCTAAGGTAGTGTCCAGTGTTGGCCTGAATCAAACAATTCATTTGCTTACCTTTTATCCAAACCCAAAGAATAAGGGTGAGAGGCTTCTGCATTCATTGGACATTCATAGGCAGCTACGCTTCTACTTGGACAGAACCAAAGCTTTCAGAAAGACTGAGCAACTTCTAGTGGCATATGCTGCAGGATCACAAGGAAAGGCTATCTCAAAGCAGACTATTTCAAGGTGGATAGGCCACTGCATTTGTTTCTGCTATTCACAGCATGACAAATCAGTGCCTAAGGGCATTAGGCCACATTCAACCAGAGCAGCAGCCACTTCAGCAGCCTTCCTCAGAGGAGTACCAACCAAAGACATCTTAGAGGCTGCAACTTGGAGTTCAGTGCACACTTTTACAAAGCACTATCACTTACCTCTCTACTCTAAATCCAGGACAGGCTTTGCCACTGCAGTTCTGCAGGGCCTCATAGCCTCTCCTAATCCTATTTAGCCCCAGCCACCCAACCTTAGCTTTGGGATTCAATCCAATTGTAATGACTGCAACAGTGAAACACGAACATAGTACAGTTGTGTACCTACCATAAATGTAGATGTTCGAGTGTATTCACTGTTGCAGTCCAGGTTACCCACCCACCATCCCCCTTTTCCTTTGCTGGGACTTAGGTTCATAGGTAGATATTAGGCTATCTGGCCTAGGGCATTTATAAGCCTAGCCAGAGTGTATTTGGCTTCCGCCTCCCTAGTAGATTAGCCTACTGTGCCTCTGTAAAGTAGGTCACAGAAGGTACCCTTTAAGATTAGTTTACTGTGCCTCTGTCTAGCAGGGACACAGAAGAGATCCCAGGGGTGAATTTGCGATTTCCCATCCACACGTCCAGATTTCGCTTGAAGAGGGTCAGCGAGGAGCTATGTCTAACATGAATTGGGATTCTATTCCAGAGTGAGGGGAGCCTCTGGGAAATAAATCTGTCCCTCCAGAATGTCCTATTTATTTTTGTACTGAGGTTTAAGTCCCTGGAGCGTGTAGCTCTAAGGGACTTGGATTTTGTGAGGTGGAGCATGTCCATTAATTCTGGGTTTGACATGGCTTTGTACATCGGGCATAGATCACCTCTGAGTAGGCGGTAAGCAACTGAGTAGAGCTGGAGTTTCTTTAGTCAAGTTGCATAGGACATCTGTTTGTAGCCCATGATCCTCTTGGTGAGGTACTTTTGGGGTCTCTCCAGTTGCTGCAGGTGTTGGGTAAGGTACATCCCAAAAGGGGCATTGTATTCAATTATGGGCCTGATGAGTGATAAGTAGAGAGGCACAGTGACCTCTCTTGATCTAGATGCGAACCCTTTCGTGATAAGGTGGGCTATACAGAAGGTCTTTCTAACCACTTTGGCAACGTGATTATCAAAGGAGAGATTACTATCTACGTTGGTCCCCAAATCTCTAATTACTTCCGTACTTAATGGATTACCACCTGTGTGGTAATTTGTGGGCACCTTGTTTTTCGCAAAGGGGATGACTATGCACTTTTTAGCTTGAGGCTGTGGCTCTGGCACCAAGCATCCATCTCTGTGAGACCCTTTTGGAGGATGCTTGTGTCGGCTGGAGATTCGATTATGGCCCCCAGTTTGCAGTCATCTGCGAACTTTGTCAGCCATAATCCCCCTGTGTTAGCCTGAACCTCAGAGAAGTATATACCAAACAAGAGAGGTCCCAGAACTGAGCCCTGTGGGATGCCACTTGTAACTGGTTTGGATTCGGACATGGCCCCTGCGATTCTGACCATGTGGGTTCTATCTCTGAGTCAGTTTGCAACCCATCTTGTGATATAGGGGTTGATATTTAAGCGGGTAAGCTTATTTATGATGCCCGAGTGGGGTATTGTGTCGGAGGCTTTTGCGAGGTCCAGGTAGGCTGTGTGGACTACCTTGCCCTCATCTATGGCTTTGGTAACTGTTTCAAAGAAATCAACTAGGTTTAAGAGGCAAGATCTGCCCTTAACAAAGCCAAATTGGGTAGGGTCCAGTGTCTGGAGGCTCCCAATGTCTTTGTTTATGAGTTCCATGAAAATATGCTCCATAGCTTTACAGATCAGACTAGTCAGGCTTATAGGGCGATAGTTCCCAGGGTCCATTGTGGCACCACCTTTGTGGAGTGGGACCACTGTAGCTGTACACCATTCTTTGGGTACATATACTGTAGTAAGGCTAAGTTTGAACAGTGACTTAATGTGAGGGTTAAGTTCTTCTTGGAGCTCGTGTAAAACACAGCCTGGGACACCGTCCGGTCCCATAGATGCTGTGTTTTTTTGCTTTGGAGAGGGCAGCTTTCACCTGTGCATCTGTGATGTCAGGGAGGTTACATTCAGTTGGGATAGGCATTTGCTCCTTTGGGGGGGAAGGGGGGGGCGTTTGCGCTGAATCTGTCTGCCAGGATGTTGGCTATGTCTGTAGGTTTGGTATATTTTGTACCGTTATGCAACAATTCAGAGCATATCTGGGAGCTTCCACCCATATTCCTGACATAACTAAAGAAGGCCTTGTGATTATCTTTAGTGTCTAGGGCAATTTTTCTTTCAAAACTGGCCTTTGATGATTTTATGAGGGATCGAAGTTTCTTGCTAATACTGATCAGAGATGCCTTCCTTTTTGGGATTTTGCTCTGTCATGTAGTAGCTTCCTGCTTCTGTTGTATAGCTTATTTATGGCCGGGGTCCACCAGACAGGTCTCCTGTTTTTGGAGGAGTGAGTCTTGGTTTTATTTGGGATAGCACAATCCATGCATTCCTGCAGGTGCTCATAGAATGCATTTGTAAAGGATTCTGCGGATTGGGCTGTATTATCCTCTGGCCCGGGAGCTTTGAAGGATTCCACCTCAGTCTTGAGAAGTGCAAAGTTGGCTTTTGAGAAATTCTTTACCATGATTTCCTTGGCTGGGGGTGGGGACGGGATATGGATGTCCAGGGAAATTTGTTTATGGTCTGATCTTACCAATGAGGGGTTTACCTCTGGTGTGGAACATAGAGTCCCCATGTTGGTGATGACCACGTCCAATATGTTGTTCCCTCTTGTGGGAGTGGTGACCAGTTGTTCCATCGTGTTATAGTTTATAAATTCAAGGAACCGTTGGGCAAGGGCATTTGGGCTTGAGTAATTTTCCCAGTCAATGTTTGGGTAGTTGAAGTCACCCAATAACATAGTATTTGGAGAGACCTTCATATTCTCCAGTGTTCTCAGGAATGCCAAGTGGGGTTCCTGTAATAGGGAGGGTGTTCTGTAGCAGGCTACAAACTGAAAGGCAGTTTTGCCCGCTGTTAGTTGCACATGGATGGTTTCCGATGCTTCGTGCAGTGCCACTAACCTGGAGGTGTAGGTATCTTTGATGAATATAGATACTCCCCCTCCTTTTGTGCTTTGGTCCAAGTTTTGGGGCAAGCATGGTATGAGTTATAACCTGGTAGTGCTGGGGTGCTCTCAGGAGCCTTGAAACAGGTTTCTGATACTGCACAGACATCGATTTTCTCCATACTGAGGAGAGCCTCGAGTGCATGCATCTTGAGGTTTAGACTTCTGGCATTGAGTAGCATTACCTTTAGTTTTTTTATCCTTGGGTTGTCTATGGAGGTGGGTTTGTCCTTTGAGCCTTGCCTAAAAAAGGCACTATGGGGGTGGCAAGAGCCTTGGCCAGTATACAAAAGCCTAAGGGTGACAGGTGCAAGCTGTCCCTAGCGAAGCAACGTGGCTTGTCGAGCATGTCATTCCAGGCTGACAGACACTGGATCCCCTTTGAATGACACCAATACTTTAGCCAATTGTTGAAACTGATCATTTTGTCTTTACACTGTGGCATCATTCTTGGTGAGGGCAAGATGCTACTCAAGGTCAGGGTCATACCAGCCTGGGCTACATGATCAGAGAGCTCCTCTATGTCTCTTTTCATGTAGTCCAGGGAGGTACGTCTCAGGTCATTCACACCAGCATGGACAATGACGGAGTCATACTTGTACTTGCTTTGGAGTGACCTGAGTGCTTGCATTATGTGGCGGATCCTGGCACCCGACAGGCAGCTTACAGTGACCTTCTCCTTGTTCAGTCTGGTGAGTGGGATGTCAGTGTGCTGGACAATAGAGTCCCCTATAACAAGTGTATTTGGTGTGTTGTTTGGCCTTAAGGGCTGTGACTGTGAGGCACACTGATTTTGTGAGGTATGTGATTCGTGGGTATTGTTGAGGGGTGGCTGTTGCTTGGATATCTGCTTAGGAGGTCTTTGCTGTTTAGGCAGATTTTTATTTAGAGCCTCCAAGTATGTTTTTGTGTGTTTATGTGTTGGGTATGCAGATGCAATAGGTCTGTGTGAGACTGGATTTGTGGTGCGGGTGGTTACCTTTTCCTCCAGACTGACTGTGCCAGTCTTGGGTTGAGAGAGCTCTGCCTCCAGTTTGGCTGTGTAACTGCATCTCTCACATGTATTATAGTTTGTTGGAAGGAGGAGAGGGTTGTCTGTGTACATAAGGGCCTTATAAGGCAATTGTAACATTGCCTCAAAATTCCCAGATTCACCAGCTGGACTGGAGAGTAACCCTGAAACTGACCCTTGGACATACCAGATTAGTATAGGGGAACTGGTTTTTTACTGATCAGATTAGGGAAGGGAACTGATTTTTCACTTGATCAGGAAGGACCAATCTGGAGCCTAATACTTATGAGAAGTCAAGGAGGGTGTAGTGCTCTAGTTAGTTAGTGTTTCCTTATAAGAACTGAGCAAGTGCAGGGCTTTAGAAAGAGAATAGAGTGATTACTTTGAGAGTTTGAACAGTTCTAAGGGAAAAAGTGAAGAGCAGACTTTGTGGAGCCTGGAATAGTTTAAACCTGTTTAGGCGACGCTGCTCAGTGCGCAAAACCACGCAAAAAGAGAGTTGTAGGGTTTTAAGAGAGAGAGCTCAAGGAGTTTAGAATTGACCCAAAATGGCCAATAAAACTACAGCTTCTAGGCAGTAACCACTCCTCCAGGGACAGGCAGGCTGTTCAGTGTTAACCACTGCCACTAGTGAACACAAAGACTTCCCTTTAGCCCAAGCAAGCACTGGCCTTCTAGAAACTTCCAAACAGTTCAGAACAGCAAATCTGTAACTGAACTTTCTTAACTTTCAGAAAGTGGGAAAAAAGCAAGATTTTTTTGTTTTTTTTTTTCTTTTTGTTGTAGTTTAAAGGTAGCAGAGATACACAAGCAGCAAAATATTCACAACAGTGCAATAAATGACCCCACACTTGAGTGCTAGGCCAAAATCAGGTAAAATGCAGTTTTTAGAAAAAAAAAATATTTTAAATTAAGTGCAACAGGAAAAGCAGTAAACAGGCTCTAGATGTGTTCCAAGTACTGTTACTGTTACAGATATAAACTTTAGCAAGCCGGAAAATGCCAAAAAGTAAGCGGCAAAGCAGTAAAACCTAACAAAAATCAGAAGAAAATACTTAAAATCACAAAAGTGGCTCTTATCTGTACTTCTCTATTCTATACAACCTATATGGTGTATTTGCTTGTAGATGAAGGAAAAGTTTTACTTTACTGCATGCATGTTTATTTGGCATAAATTAGCCTACCCTTTTGGGGGCACCTGACATCTGGGGCAAGAAAAACTGAAAAAAAATGGCGTTGGCTGCGGGTTTGGGCATTTCCATGAGGAGGCATGCCTGAATACGCTTATGTGACTGTGGTGCCATTTAAGTCCAATTTCATCAATGCACCCTTTGATGGAACTATGCTTTTTTGTCCCTAAAGTGAAAGAAAAACTCTCCAGGTGTGAGAAAGATGGTAAGAACTTGTCTGCCATGGGCATAGTTTTTTGACCCCCCCCAGAGAACCTTCACCAGGAGTCAATGGAGTGGTCAAGAAATGTGATTCAAAAAATCTCAAGGTCCATTCCATGACACACATGGAGAAACTGCTCCCCAAGGCAGAGGGGGAAACTCCAGTGGACATTGTTGCCCTTGTGGCAGAGGTGGCCCACAACACCAAGGTTCATGAGAATCTTGTTTTGATAAACTCTACCAGTGCTCTTGAATGGAGGCCTGACTGTCCACCTCTGGAGACAATTGAGGTAAGATTGTCCCTGCACCAGAGAGCTTGGCTAGAATTAACAAAAGATAATTGGGTGCAGAGGACTATATCCAGAGGTTATATAATACCATTTTCCCTTCCACCCCCAATTCCTAGGAAAATCGCTTATGTTCCACCCAGTCAGAGGGATTAGGCAGCAATTCAGATTCAAAAGCTGGTACAAAAAAGAGTCATCCAAGAGGTCCCATCAGACCATATTGTATCTGGAATTTTACTCAAGGCTCTTTTTAGTGCCAAAAAAGACAGGGGACTGGAGACCACTTTTGGTTCTCACAAATCTGTTCAACAAACCAGTTCCAGGTGGTCATGGTTCAATCCATTCTCCCTTTGCTGGATAAGGATGACTGGATGTGCTCCACAGATCTCCAGGATGCCTACTATCATATAAAGATGAACAGGCACTCCAGGAATTACCTACGCTTCCAGCTGGGAACTAGTTATTACCAATTCAGAGTACTGCCCTTTGGATTCACCACAGCCCCCAGGGTGTTCAACAAATGTATGGCAGTAGTAGCAGCATACCTCAGGCTGCAGGGATTCCAGGTGTTTCCCTACCTGGATGATTGTCTCATCACCACTGCAACCAGGCATCAACTCATACAATCAAGAGATCAGGTTCTCCACACCTGTGCTGTCCTAGGAATAACCATAAACTACAACAAATTACTTCTGCCATCTCAGACACTGGAATTTATTGGAGCACTGCTCAACTTAAAGACGGCCATTGTTTTCCTTTCTCCACATCAAATTCTAACTACAAGGTCACAGGTCAAGAAGGTGGTAGACAACACATCTATCTCAGCCCGCACAGTACTCTGAACTCTGTGTCTCATGGCTGCAGCAATAATCTTAGTTCCATTGGCCAGGTTTTACATGCAGATCCTACGGTGGATGATAGCTACTCAATCGTCAATCATCCTTCAGTCAATGTTGTACCAAATAAAGATTACCGACACTTGGAACAAATGATCTCTGTCAGTGGATCCAGTCCGATCAACTGCTGCATGGCCATCTATTCATTCCCCCAACAGCCCAAGGCCATAGTGACCACGGATGCTTCCCAGATAGGGTGGGGAGGGCATTATCTGGGGAAGACGGTCCAGGGTACTTGGTCCCCTGAAGAGGCCAATTTGTATACAAATGTCCAAGAGATGAGAGCTGTTCTCTTGGCATTGAGAGCATTTCAAGATGTTATTCCCTCTGGTACATTTGCAATTCAGTCGGACAACATGTCAGTAGTCTGGTAGATCAGCAAACAAGGGGGAACCAGATCTTTACCCATAGTGTTGAGAAGCACTCAGGGTCTGGCTGTGGGCGATCTCCTCAGACTGCTTTCTTTTAGTGACACACATTCTGGGAAGATCCAACATGATTGCAGTCAACTGAGCAGGTGCATCCTACTTCCACACGAGTGGTCCCTCAAGGTGGTGGACAAGATTTCCGTTGATGGGGCCAGCCATGCTGCAATCTTTTTGCCTCTTCCCTAAACAAGTACAGCAACTACTTTGCCCTAATCCCCCCATAGGGACAGTCACCTAGGGATGATGTAATTCACGATTGGCCTCCTTTATGCATTACCACCAACCCCATTGATTCCAAATTTCTACAGAAACCTGCGAGGTTGAAGAGCACATTGATCCTCATTGCCCCCTACTGGCCTCAAGAAATTTGGTTTCTTTTTCTGTATCCTCATCTGGTTCAACCACCATGGAACCTAAATACGACTCCAGACTATCTGTCTCACCCAACGGGCATGCCACACCCAGATATTCCCACCTCAAGCTGACTGCTTGGCTTCTCCAGTTCCCTTAGTAGCCTGACAGTCTATGCTCTCATCTCTTGTACGATGTATAATTTTGTTTTCCCATAAACCCTTGACAAGAAAAACATATTCAAGTAAATGGAAAAGGTTTGCTATCTGAGCTCAGCAACATAAACTTGATCCAGTTACAGCTTCTATTTATCACATCTTAGCTTTCCTTGCTAGGTTGTTTCAGAATGGAGCTAGTACCTCAGCCATTAGGTTACAGTTAGCAGCAGTTTCAAATTACCATACAGGGTTGAATGGTGCACCCATTGCATCTCACAAGTTGAGGAAGGCCTTCTTGAAAGGGACACTCATTCTAAAGCCTGATTTTAAAAACCCTACTCCTTCATGGGACCTGAACTTGATGCTGCAGTCTATAACACAATTTCCCTTTGAACCAGCAGCTACATGTGACTTTAAATATCTTTCATGGAAAACTATCTCCTTGGTTGCCATCACTTCTCTAAGAAGAATTTCTGAGATCCAAGCATTATCTTCCAAACCTCCATACTTGGTTTTCCATAAGGACAGAGTGACCTTGCATACCAACCCATCCTTTCTTCCGAAGGTGGTATCAGAATCCAATTAAATAGTTCTATTAATCTACTAGTATTTTTTTCTAAGTTTACCAGCAAAGGAGAAAACGTTTTACATCCACTGGATATTCAGAAACAGTTGCATTTCTATTTGCATAGAACAAAAAAAAATCAGAAAAGCAAACCAACTGTTTCCTTTTCTAAACCAAAATTGGGAAAATCAGTTTCAAAAACTTTTCCATCAAAGTGGTTAACAAATTGTATCTCGTTTGTGTATAATAAACTGAGCATTCCTCTCTCTCATCCTTTAAAAGCACACTCCACTAGATCTGTGACTACTTCCACGGTGTTACAATTTAGAATGTCTATGGATGGTATTTGTGCAGCAGCAACTTGGGCTATTCCTCACACCTTTATTGCAAATTGGATCTGGTCTCTAGAGGTGGGGCATCATTTGGCTCTACAGTGCTCAGGAATATCCTTCCTTGAATCCACCCTGGATTAAAGTAGCTAGGGACACTGTCCCATTTGTGAAAATAGAATGAAGATTGACAAAATCAGCTAAAGAAGTTATATTCTTACCATAATATTCCATCTGTGTTGTCAGTCTTCATGCTCTCCTCACATCCCCTCCCACCTACCCCCATCCGTGACTTCTGGTAGAAGGAACAGTTACACGGTTTCTGATTGGATACATTTATATGTTTACATGACTTTGGATTTGGCTTCTCATTTTTTTCGCTGCCATTTTACACCTTATAGCAGCAAACAACATCTGAGGTATTTGGCAAGCTGCACTATGGGTAAGGGAGAAGCTCAACAGATCTGGTGGCTGTGAGCTGTAGCACTGGCCAAGTCAGATCTGACGGATTGTTTGCAAACCTATTTGTGAGGAGAGAATGAAGATCAACAACACAGATGGAGTGTTATAGTAAGTACATAACTTTTTCTCGTTAAGGATCTGAATTTGAAATCCCACCCTCCACTTATTTCTTGAACCCCTAAAATGTTGGCATCCCTTTCCACTTTGAATTATAGCTTTCTGCTTATACTATGTATAGGATGCTTAATTGTGTAGGTTTGAAATACTCCTTCAAATCAAGTAATCCCAAACCACTTTGCTCTTTTGGAGGATCAGTGTAACCCACTTGAATCTGGCACTCTTCCCTTCACAGATAAAATCCTTAAACTCTTTATTAATTGTTATCCACAACTACTACTCTGTTTGATAAAAATATGCTGGACCTGTGCATAAAACTGAAGAGACTAAAAATTTTCACTGCTTGTATTTTATTTATATCCATAAAACAGAACTTCCAGTTTCTCAGTTTCTCTATTATCCTTTGTTTAGTGTCTTAGCACATATCCTTATCTGCCATACCATAACAGAACCCTTTTTAATCCATACTCTTAAATGCTTAATTTTATCATGTCCCTATAAATGTGGATATTGTGCAACCAATTCATGTGTGGTTACATAGTTTATAGCTATAGTGTTTATTTTATCTTCATTAATTTTATATCCTGAAAAGACTTGAAACTGTCTCAAGATGTTCCACAAAACTGAGATATCCTTTTCGGGTTTTATGAGGTACGAAATTTTATGGTCTGCAAATAAAGCCAACGTTTCTTGATTGCCATACCAATTATATCCTTGAATTTCTGAGTCCCTTATGTTTTTTTGCCAGTGGCTCTCAATGTAAAGCAAATGACAAAGGGGAAAGAGGACACCGCTGCGACGATTCTCTGTTCAGACAACCTGTCAAAAAAGAACCCTCTGGTCCCTCTTATATCTCCCTAATTACCCTTATTGTATTGGGGAATTCAAATGCTTCCATTGCCCTACCTACAAAATCCCAGCTTACTCTGGCAAATGCTTTCTTTGAAGACACACCAACAACAGAGGTATTCTCTTGCACTCTGTTTCCCTGTGCATCAACATTGTTGTTACTATTGTCAAATGTTTGCCTCCCCTCCATAATATAACATAGATCCTTATCTGTCAGTTTTGGCAATGCTTTTAATTCTTTTAGGTGTCATGGACATAAATTTATAATCATAGTTTAAAATTGAAATGTGCCTGTATGAAGTTGGGTCTAATAATTTTTACCATCTTTAGGTGTTACGGCCACCACAGCTTTCTTTCAGGAAGCTGGTGCTTCCCCGCCTTTTAAAATGCCGTTAAAGCTTCTGATCTTTGTCATTTTCTTCCTCCTCGCTTCCAGACTTCCACAAGAATAGCATCTATTCCTGGAGACTTTTTGGCAAACTGATGGGATATCTCCATTTTTTTTCTTATCTTCTCTCATTAATTGTTGAGTCTCATCTCTCTCTGACATTGACATACTGAAATCTTCTATAAATATTTCCATTTTTGTTGTTATTCTTGTCGAGATACAACCCTTATAGCTTAGGCTAGTGCAGCAGTGATCATTCAAACATCTACTGTTATGTTAAGTTTACTTACACAACCATACTTTTCTGTTGGCTCAAACGTGGGACACTTTTTGTTAAGCAGCTTTTTCTGATATCCAGACCACTAACCCAGACGAATGTCTGTCAATCTGCTGATGAATGTGAGCTTGGTGGTTGCTCAGGATCCAGTTCTGTATTACTGCAGCAATGACTAGCTAATGCTCTGCGTTGGTGTAGTCCACACACTAATTTTTGGACTGGTAACCTCAAGGACATTTTCTCTACAGCAATTAGTCTTCTGCAGTTCCTCTCAGGATGCACTGCTTTCCTTTTCCAGATATCTGTAATGCTGCTCCATGCAATGCATGGATCGATGCAGCTCAAGCAATTCAGTTTCAGAAGTAATCTCTGACTACATTTGACATGTCAAAATGTTTCTTCTAGGTACTGAATATTTTACATCTTGACAGTTTCCCATCTTTTCACTTTTAGATGAAAATTTTTCTGTGTGTTATTTACCTCTTAGGCTGCTCTCCCCACTGTCATGTCTGTGGTATTTCTTTTCCTTACTTTTAGATCTAAAAAAATCTGGTGTCTGCACCATCTGTATTCAACCTGTGGAACTTCAGATCCAACTCTGATCTAACACTGACCTATTCTAAAGCATTTATTCTGTCTTGGTTCCACCTCACTTACCAATAACTCCCCACTCCTCCAGCAGCTCAGATCTAGTTTGCTGCCTTTCATGGTTTGCAGCTTGGGTCTTGGCTCCACTAGGTGCTTTGTTTTTTCTTGAGATTTTGGTGAGATTTTCTTTCCCTTACCCCTCAGAATAGTGTTCAGTCTTTTCTTGTTAGATGTAGATACTGTTTGAGGTAGTGTGAGTTTAGTTTTGTGGGTTAGGTAGCATAGATCTCTTCTTCACCTGTTCTCTGCCTGCCCTTTTTCCCGTGTTTTAAGTTTTTTTCATTTTTTACTCCTTTGTGCTTTTTTTTTTTTTTTTTTGGTGGTAAGGATGGGCAACTGGTTTAAAAAGTGCTTCTTTTGTGGACACAAACTGCCCTCACAAGATGCACACCTCAAATGTGTTTGCCTCAGTCCAGAGCATTTAAACTCTGGCTGCTCTATTTGCAAGAGCTTTGACTCTTGTGCTATTAATGACCACAAGATCAGGTTTGTTTTAAAGGGTCTCCTGCCATCTTGTTCTTCAGCTTCTGCTTTCAAAACTTTTCCCTTGGATCCCAAGACTGGGTCTGAGAAGCCTCAATTGTGAGATTCAGGCACTCCAAGATAACATTTAAGAGGCCATCTTCAGCCTCCACCTCTGGGGTGGCTACTTTGGGTTCCCCATGTCTGAAGGTCCCTCATCTTTCAGCCTCCTTGAGTACATTGGCACTGTCTTTGGCTCTGAGATCTCAGAGATGATCACCTTAGGTGCCAAAGGCTTCACGAAAGACATCTCCGGCTCAGAGTCCTTTTTTGGTCAAGGGGACACCTTCAGGCAGAATAATATCCCCCTTTTCTCCTTGCACTCTTCTTCGTCATTCGTCAGAGTCCTCCCAGTCTCCACCCCAGTTCAGACCTTTTCCAGCTCAGATCCAGCATGTTGGTCCTCCTCATATCGACCCTCAAGGCTGTCCTCAGTGGCCTTGTCTGTCCAGTTGTCAAGGTCGGTGAACAATATCAAACAGTCTGATCTAGAGCAGCTAACACAGTGCATTTTGCAGGATCCTTCAAGTCTGACTCAGAGTCTAAAACCCTTGGCTCCATCTTCTGGATTTCCTCCCTCAGCCCCTTTGAATCAGAGGTCTCTTCGGGGCTTGTTGGGTTTCCACCCTCCAGATTGGATCTGGCAGACTGGCTGAATTTGGATCTGCCCTGTTCCTTGGTAACCTTGACACTGACTTGTTTGGGGCCATTGCCATCTCAGAGCTGTAGTGTCAAGACTGAAGTTTCTAGATTGGGGTTGACTGTTCCTGCTTTGGAATCATCACTCCCTCTCAAAGCTTTGGCTTTAGACAGCTTGGCTCTGATCTCAATGTCAGGTCTAGGCCCAGTACCTTTGGGTTTGGGGTTGTCTGTTACTCTCACATTCTGGGACCCTTGGATCTGGGAAGCCTACTTTGGCCTAGGCTTTCAACATTGTGAAGAGGATGTTCTCAGCTAGAGAGAAGGGTCATATGTCTCCAGCCAGTACCCCCTCCCAGTTTACATCTGTTCCTCTGACCAGACATCAAGCTGCTCTGAGACAGTCTGCATCAACTAGCTTCAAGGATTCCTCCCTTAGAGGGGCTACCCCACTCTTCCCCATCTTCTCCAGCTTCACTGTGGAGTGGGAGATTTTGGGGAAGAAAAAATGCAAGAGAAAGCACTTGGATTCCCAGGAGGAATCCTTCACCAAATATACTAACCTTGAGAAAGGAGAGGGTTCCCCCCAAGACCCCATGTGAAGACGCCTCTTTTGGTGATTCATTTGGAGCTGCTTCATCAACATGGGGGCTGGACCACTGAAGGTTCCTCTCCAGAGGAGTAAGTTTTTCTGGAGGCTTTTGGCATAGGCCTATCTATGCCCTGGGATGTTCCCCCTCCAGATGCCCTCATTGATCTACTGTCCTGGAGGATGTGGAAGGAACCAAGCACAGTAGAAGCTATTTTTAGAAAGCCTGACAAAGGTCTTGTCCCCCCCCCAAAGACCAACCTCATTGGAGGAAGAGTCAGTCTGTCAGTGCCATTCTGGTGGCAGCAGCCACCAAAAAGGAGATTTCCGAAGCAAGTTCCTCGATTACCCCCCCCCCCCAAACAGGGATTCTCAGGTGCTAAATCAATTATGAAAGTGATCCTGTGACTCATCCACCTTTGCTTTGAATGCACTTAACTACTTATCGCTCTTGACCAGGGTTCAACGAGATCATGTCTCAGAAGTGTCGAGCACCCTCAAGATACAGCAGTCCCTGGATACTGAGAAGAAGCTGAAGACTCTTGTATACCTCGATTTCCATCAGCAACATTTCTATGAGACTCATTTCTAACATGGCTGATGGAGCATCCAGAGCAGTAGGTTAGGTTCTGATACTGGGTTGAGGTGCCACAAATGTGGCTGTGAAACTTTGTGGACTGCTTCAAAGCATCCTTCATCAGTGCCTCTTTTGACAGGCCCTCTTTGCTTGGCCCCAAGGTTAAGGACACATTGACAAGGAGTGAACAAGATGACAAGACACTGTTTACTGTCTGAGTTCGCTTTTCCACACCCCACAAAGATCCTTCTCTAGGAATCAGAAAGGGTTAATTGACTCTTTAGGAAGTCAGAGTTCTCGTCCCAAGACTGTCCTCTAGAAGATTCATTCTGGGGTAATACACATTGCCCGAGGAGCAGAGACATTCTACAGAATCAGGGCTTCATCAGGGCCTTTTTCTGATGTTCCATTTCAGCGATCCTAAAGGGTTGCCCTACTTGGTCATCTTTGGAGGAAACGAGAGTTGTCTAGCTCTCCATCCCAAAGCTTGAAAAGCCATCACCTAAGATACCTGGGTGGTGAGTTATATCCAGTGTTTATGTCCCTCCCTTTATAGACATTCCAGTATGTCTCCCAGTCATTTCACCCCATCAGAGATGCTTCACAGTGGCAGAGATCCAACAGTTGCTTGCAAATAGTTATCCAAGAGGTCCCAACCAGACCTATAGACTTATAGTCCTTGGAGCACTACAGTAATGCTTTATATCTGATGGCATGGAGAGAAGCTTGTTAATCACCTTTCTGACATCAGAAGTATATTTTCGTTTTTGGATTGTTAATTTTATGAAGTACCCATAAGTGCTGTTAAGATCAGGTCTTGCACTAATGATGATCAGGGGACAGTGTCAGGCAACAAAGACCAGCAGTAGAAGGCAAAACAGCTTTTAACAGCTGTTGGAACTTCATTGTGCCACATTTTGGCACTTCATTCTACCACACCTTTTTATACCAGCTTTTAAAGTTCTTCATTTATCATATGGGCACTATTTCTTCCTGCTGTTGTATTTTGACAATTAAGTGCTTTGTCATCTTTCAGTGGTTTTGAAAGCCAGTAAAGTACTTTGCCGACTTGCAATTTTTCTGTAACTGGTAGTACAGGGAGCAGATCAAGTTCCATGCATTACAAAGAATTATGATCACATGTCAGTGGTTATAACCCTTTCTATTCCTGACGGATGCCAAGATTCACCTTTCATGCTTAGCTCTCGAGGAAAAAATTTTGACCTCCATCTTTCAAATGCACAGTAAGCTGGTTATGAACAGAGGCCCAATAATCCTTTGTTTTAGTGATTGAGTAGTAGGAAATTAGTATTTTTCTCCTTTGCTAGCACTAGTTTTATAAGGCCTTAAATTGTGGTTGTGTCTGATTGGCTTATTTGGGCTTTATTCAAAACAAAAAGGTCAGTTCATACTCTAACTGAACAGTATGTTTGGTGTTTTTGCTGTTTGACTTGGTGTGTTTGAGATTTTCAATTACAGGGGGTAAGAAGCAATATCTCTGGCTTCTTAAAGTGTGAAAACAAGATTCTTCCCCAGGATTCACACAAGTTCTGTTCATTGTCTTTGATCAGAACAGTTGAATGCTGGACTTTCAAGATGGCTGGACATCGAGTAATAGCTTATTTCTAGCTCACCCAGTGTGAAAACAGAAACTCAGCAGAGAAGGCCATTACACTTGTGTTTATGGGTAAATTTCAGTAACTGGCTAGTACATGCACTGCCTGGATGCCAAGAATAATAAATACAGAAAACCTGGAAAAAAATCAGTGACAAAAAGTGAGGAAGAAACACTGACTGGGGAGTGTTCTACAGCTGTTCAGCAAAAAGCAATTCAATCTTCAAAGATAACTTCCAGTAACCTACAGGAAGATATAAGACAACTGCATACAGACGTGGTTAAAATAAACAAAACAATGATGGAATATATCAACACAAACAATAAAAGGTTGGAAAAAATGTAAGAAACTTTAAACAGATATTCAGATGAGATGATAAAACGTCAAAAATCAGAGGTCAAAATAAAGAAAAGGATGGCTGAATATGAGACTGCTCAGGAAGAGATGTTTCAAAAATAATAGAATTAGAGGACAGAGCATATAAGGAAGACCTTAGATTTTCAGCTATACCAGAGCAGCTGGAAGGAACAGACTGCATTAATTTTATGAAAGTGCAAATAAATAACTGGACTGGTATTCCAGAGCAGGAGGAGTTAGTTGAAAAGGCACATCATCTGTATGCTCCAAACCTGGCTATAAGAAAGCAACCTAGCCCTTTAATAGTAAATATGCAATCCTACCAGCAGAAGGAGTTGATTCTGACAAAATTGTGGCAGAAGGGCAAAGTACTAAAATTGGGAGACAGCAGAGTGTTTGTGGAGAATGATTACTCATTGTACACCATACAGAAGAGGAGCAAATTTATTCCACTATTAAGGGAATGGTGAGATGTAGGTGTGAGATTCAAACTGCTGTACCCAGCTGTCTTCAAGGTATTCTTCCCTGGAGGAACAACATCATTTTTTGATGAAGTACATAGTAAGGAGGAAATATAAAAGTTTGTCCAACACAAGTGAAACAGAAGGGGATTCTGCTCCTTGTTCATCTGATAATAAAAAACACAGAGAGACGGTACTTGTGAAACCTTTTCCACTGTTTCAATGGAAAATGTTGGAGAGAAGGAAGGGAGCACAAGAGTTGACTAGAAGAATCGAGAGTACATTGGAAATGAAGCAGAGACAGGATTTTGGAGATGAACAGTAACAAAACCAGTAACATAGTATGGGATTACAATCCAATAATTATATTTGTGAAATATTACAGAACAAGAAAATCTGGAAATATTGGACTTTTTTAGAGTTTGTTGGACTTGAGGGGACTCTAAAGCATATGCCCTAATTCATGTCATTAATGTTCGGAAAAATGCTTTGGGGAGGACAGCAGGAGGGAGAAAGTTAACTGTAAGTAAAGATTTTTTTCTTAAATAGTACCAGTTTTCGATGTATGTGGTTTTCTTTACATGCTATAAAGTAATTTTTTTCAGTTATCTTTAAGTGTAATGAGGATTATAAACATGTGCTGCTGTTCTTTTTTTTCCTCCCTTCTCTCTCTCTCTCTCTTTTTGTTCAGTTATAAGAAATGTAGGCACTGCAATGTATAAAAAAGCCTGGTTAAAAGCATGATAAAAGAGAGATTAAAGTGTTTTTTCTCATTCTTGCATGGGGGCATGACTGCATTAAAGACCTTAGACTGATTTATTAACAAATTTCAAAAGAGAGAAATTAAATGAAAAAGAACATTGAATATTATGAGGCTTTTTTCTAGTAAATACATGTAAGCTCAGTAACAATCCTGTAGCTGGTCTTCATGTTTCCATGGAAATAATCTGATAAAGAGAAACTGGCTGCCTGGTTCGCATGTCTCCATGGAGACAATCTGATAAAGAGAAACTGACTATAGTCTGGTGGAGAGTGACTGGCTGAGTGAGGGAGGGAGAGAAGAATAAGAGAGAGAACTTGGCTAAGAGATAATGTTCCCTGAAAGCATTCAGGGTTTTTTTCAAAGTAGATAATGTTCTCTGAAAGCTTGTAGGGGATTTCCCAAAGTAGTTAATGTTCTCTGAAAACATTCATGTTTTTTTTTTCCCAGCTGGGAAGCACAGGCTGCACCATGCATCTTAGCATGGATGACCTTACTTTTAGGTTAACTCAAGTCTATGAGTGTGGATGTCAGTTTGGGACTTTTGTTCCTATTAGGAGGTAAAGTTTTATAAGATGTGACATAGGCTGAAATGGATAAGAAAAGAAACAACTGTATAGAAGTTCAACCTGCTAAACAGTGTGTGCATGTAACACAAAAGCTGGAACTAGACATTTAAGAAAAAAGGTGTTATACATAAAAGGTGGGAATAATAACTTTGTAATACAATGATGCTTTCTTTAATGTCTTTAAATGTAAATGGCCTCACAGATAAATACAAACAAGAAAGTGTAGTGAACTGTATTAAAAATTGGAGAGTGAAAATAGTTATGTTACAGGAGAGACACTTAGAAATGAACATGTGACTTTGATAAGAAAGGTTTTCAGGATGGTTATTCAGTGGAATACCTGGGACAAAGGAAAAGAGGAGTACTTCTATTAATTGCAAGATGAGCTCCAATAGTGATAGAAGAAGATAAAAATGATAAGGGCAGATTTGTAGTGCTAAGGGGCTACTCATATATATTTACATTCCACCTAAAACTGCTGTAATGAAGCTTAAGAACATTCTGGGAGAAATCATCCATTTTCAGCAAGGAATATTACTTATAGTTGGGGACTGGAATGTGATTTTCTGCAGTGAAGATGTGTCTGAGAGGCCCAGAAGGAAAAGTATAACAAAAGAGGGTAGACTTTTGAAGAAATTTATGAAAATATTTGGCATGGAAGATATGAATTTACTAAGAGGAGTTCAGAGTGAATTTACATATTATTCCCCAGGATATAAAAACTTGGCTAGGCTAGATAGAATTTACATTTCACAGGAACATGTGCATTTAATTGAAGGCCTTGATACCTACCAAATAACTATTTCAGATCATGTGCCAATAATAGCTAAAATAAAAACACAGGGTAATGAAACAAAAATGAGACATTGGCACTTTCCCATCTATCTGTTGAAAAGACAGGAATTTAAGGAATGGGTAGTGGAAATTATTCTGTTTGAGAAGATAGAAATTTCTTCTGAAAATATAGTTAGGGAGTGGGATAAAATTAAGGTGGAGTTTAAAAATAGGGTGGAAATAAAAGAAATGGAGCTATGGTTAAGAAGTAAGAATTATTTAGAGGGACTGACAAATGTTAAAGTATTGCAGAATAGGGGGAAATCTCACAGAATAAGAAGAGGATCAACTGCAGAATGCTAGGCATAAAATAAGGGATTACCCCTATAATATGCAAAAGCTTAGAAAGATTGCTGTTAAGCAACTGTTTTTTGATAATAACAATAGAGCACAAAAACTTTTAGCACAACAACTCAGGCAACAGAAAGTAGAAAAGGCGGTCTCCAAACTTAGGGAAGCTATAACAAAGAAGGCAAAAGTAGAAAAGCCAGTCTCCATACTTAGGAAGTCTATAACAAAGAAGGTAACAAGAGATCCTTTAGAGGTATTAGAAATATTTTGGAAATTCAAAAGAAGAGGAATATGAAAATCAAGAAAAAGACATAAATGGAAATGTTTATGGAAGAATTAAATATGACAAGGTTAGAGTTAGATGGGGCTCAATTACTAATAGTTAGGATAGGAGGAGATGAGATAAAAACTGTGATGTATAACTAATCTGCAGGAAAGTCCCCAGGAATAGATGGTATTCCTGTGGAAGTTTGGAAGCTGGGAGGGAAAAAAATGATAATGATCTGGAACGTTTTGTTTAACAATATCTTAAGAGGAGGAGAAGTACCACTGTCCTGGAAGAAAGCAGTAGTAGCTGTAATTCCTAAAAAGGGTAGGATCCAGATTCATACAGGCCCATTTCAATACTAAACCATGATTATAAAGTGTTCATGGCTATAATGGCTAAAAGAATGGCAAAGCTGATGGATATGGATCAGTGTGGTTTTGTGGAGGGGAGGCAAACATTTGACAACATTAGCAAAACATTGATGATCCAGAGGGAAGCAGAATGTAAGAAAATACCATTGCTGTTGGTGGGTCTTGATGCACAGAAAGCAATTGACAGAGTAAGCTGGGACTTTGAGCAGGCAATGGAAGCATTTACATTTCCTGAAAACATTATACGGTTGATTAGGAGAATATATGATGGATCGGGGGCAAAAATTAAAGTGGGTGGGGTCTTTTCTGATAATTTCTGCTTAAGAAGAGGAACCAGGCAGGGGGGTCCTCTTTCCCTTTTATTATTTGCATTATATTTAGAACCATTGGCAAAGAAAATAAGGTAGTCAGAAATTCAAGGATTTAATTGGTATGGTAGTCAAGAAAAGCTGGCTTTGTTTCCAGGTGATATTTTATACCTGACAAAACCAGAAAAAGACATTACAGAGTTGTGGAACATTTTGAGACTGTTTCAGATCTTTTTGGGATACAAAATTAATGAAGCTAAAATAAAGGCAATAGCGGTAAATTATGTACCCACACATGAACTGAATCAGGAGTTACCCATATTTATGGAGACATGATAAAATTAAATATTTAGGAGTATGGATTAAAAATGATTCTAGTGTGGCAGCTAAAGTATGTGGGAAGAGACTAAACAAAAGATAATACAAAAACTGAGAAAAATGGAAGCTCTGTTATATAGATATGGATAGTAAGATACAAGCAGTTAAAATGTTTTTAGTCTCTCTAGTCTTATACACAGGTCAGGCATATTTTTATCCACCAGAGGAGAAGTTGTGGGTATCAATTAATAAAGAGCTGAAGGACTTTATCTGGGAGGGGAAGGCGGCAAGAGTCAAGTGAGATAAACTGATTCTTCCAGTAGAACAGGGCAGATTGGGATTACCCAATCTGAAGGGGTATTTCAGAGCTACACAGTTAAGACTCCTATACATAGCACAAGCAAAAAGCTATAATTCAAAGTGTAACGGGATGGTGAGGAAACACAGGGGAAGCTCAAGAAACAAGGAGAGACTAGGATTTTGGATTCAGGCCTTTAAGCAGACCAACAATAATCATGCAGAATATTATATCCATACAGTAGCAAAAAGTATTCTAAGAACTAAGCCAACATGGGAATGGAGAAAGGAGATTCTTCTGATAGAGATGACTGCAATTAGAGATACAGGCAATAGGGGGCCTGGAACTTATTGGAGAAAACTGGCAAAGGAATCAAGGTATTATGAGCAAATAACTAGAGAGGGAAAGATGATAAAATGGGAAGGCACCAAGAATTTATTTGGACTGCAGGTTAGAGATAGCATTCCCTATCAGTGATTGATATCAGGGTATAGGCAAACAGAAAGAAATAGGGGGGGTCCTAAATGAAAGACCAGAACTGGTAGAATTTTTAATAGAATCTAGAACAGAAGCTGCCATTAAAAAAGGAATAATTAGTAGGGCATATGAAATATTGCATGATAACTATAAAAATCAATTAGAGGAGGTTAGAAAGGATTGGGAAGAGAGACTGGATAAGCAGTTCACAAAGAAACAATGGGAGGATATATGCATGTCTCCCAAATATGCAACAAAATCTAGAAGATTTAGGAGTTTTGCCTGGAAATGTTTACATAGATATTTTTATACCCCAAGTAGACTCCAGAGAATTTTTGCTCAGGTAGGCAGTAAATGTTGGAGGTGTGAAGGGGAAGAAAGCGGTAATTGGCAATATATTTTCTGGAAGTGCAGTGAGTTGGCAGACTTTAAGGATTCCCTGTGGGATGCACTGTCGGAGATGCTGGGTGAGCAGATTGGTCTGATGAAGGAGATGATTTTTCTGAGCTATGATACACAATTGGAATTGCCTAGACATTGTAAGGCCTTTCTGTGTCTAATAATGGTGGTTGCCAAAAAATCAATTACTAGAAAATGGAAATCAAAATCTAAACTAACTATACAGGAAGCAGTGAATATAGTAACAGAGATAAAAGAACTGGACCCGAGATCTTTAGAAAAGGGAGGGAGTAAACTACATAGGGAAAATGGGAATTGTGGGAATAATACATACAAGGGAGGAATGAGGCCTAAAAGGCAGCAGCAGGCCTTAAATGAGCTATGTAATGTCTGAGTGAGAAAGATTGGGTCAATTATAAGTGATGTATAATGTTTGCAAATGGGAGTGTGACAGTATGGTTTGTGATGTAAAATGCTTGTGACTAGGATTGTGTTGGTATGGTTTGTTTTCGTTTATAGAAATGTATGATTGCCTATGAAGTAAGTGATGGTTTAATGAAGATGTTTCTTGTTAAAAAAAAGCAGGAATTGAATAATTTATGTAATATTGCTTAGGTTACATGATATGTAGCAATATATGTGAAGTATATTGTTTGTTATGTTAATATAGTTTGATTACTTTTCTATGAATGTAAATGTGCCTGTCACAAGTGATAATTCAATAAGGGTGTTTGAAAAAAAAGGAATACTTGAACGCTGATTGCTCAGCTTGATAAGATTTTAGTCTGCAAACTATTAGATTGACAAACTAAGTGCATCTTGAATTGATTTGAGAAATGCAATTCCCAAGGATGGTAGCCATCTAAAAAAAGAAACTGGGATAAGCCACCTGTTTCTCCTTCTCCTGATAAGGTCTGTAGATTGGAGGCACTCTCCATAGCTTAATGCTGGACCCTGAAGTCCTTCAGTGACACCAAATCCTCCCCTCCTCCCCCTCAGGATATTTAAGATCACTTTGCTTCTTCCAGCACAAGCTATCCAAATTTGCTCCAGCCTCAGCTCTTAATGTGAGATCTTCAGGGTCATTTCATAGCACTGCAGTCTCAGTGTATTAGAAAAGGATAATACTCTTTCTAAAGGGCCAGCTGGAGCTTGGTGTCATCTTGACCCCCTTTGCTTCTATGTTGCCAGGAAGCAAACCACTGCCCTCCACTTCAGTTCTACCCCTGACCATATTGCAGCCTGAGAAGTATCAGATGCCCATTTCCTTTGTCAGTGTCTACTCCATCAGTGATGATATTGATGGTAACTCCACTGGTGCCAGAAATCACCAGGTCTGAAGATGGTGGCGCCAAGATCAATCCCAGCCTCTTGGATGCATTGTAGGTATTGTTGCAGGAATGTCAATAACTGACATCAGCACAGAGTCCAGTGCCAGGGTCATGACCTTTGCATCAACTTTGGTGCTGACATGAGCCACTACCTTGACACTGGCATTCTCTGCACCAATTAATGAGACGGTACTTGGGGAAACATCTAAGTGTTCTGTTATGGAACAGGCATGTATCTTGGTGACCCTACACCTGTACACCAAACAGCATGCTTCTTTCAGCTGTTATTCTTGTCAACAGGATCTTGGCCTCAAGGGGTGTTCCAATCTCATATGATCCAGGGAGGAGTCCTCTCTGGAATTCTCTGACAAATACCCCTCATGCATTTGCAGGAATATGGTATGCAACAGGAAACACCTGGGTTCCCCTGCAGAATCCCCTACCTTGGACAAGGTTCTTGACAAGGGGGAGTGATCTTTTCAGATATGCATCATATTGATTAAAAAATACGGTGGAATGGATGTCCAAAGAGTAACAGGTTTTAATGAGTAAATTGAATAATTGGATTTAGGGATGTATATATAAATGGATAGGTTGTTTTTGTTCATTGTTCTGAAGAAGTCCTTAATGCAAGGATGAAACCTAGGTTAACCAGTGAACAGAGTTATTTGTCATCGGTTTTACTTGCTTTGCTGCTATTAAATACTCTTTGGACATCAATTTCACCATATTTTTTACTTGGTTTGTGGACAAAGGTTACATACTGATCACTGCTGCAGTAGCCTTAGCTATATGAGTTATATCCTGCCAAGGATATAACAGACGGTCACGTTTAGAAGCTTCAGGGCACCTTTCACTCACCCAAGCTGAACTGAATAGAGAGTGGTTTGGGCACCAAGCCCTTCAGAGTTTTCCTGCTGTTGCACAGAACACTCCTCTGCAGTCTTTCATGGATCAACAGCTTACTTGCACTGCTTCTTTGCTGAGTGGATAAGTTCCCTTAGGGGAAAAGCCTTCCACATTAAAAACACATTATTTTATTTTATTTTCCTACTTATTAAAGTTACTTTTAAGCTAACTATTTGTAAATGAAATTCATAAGTCTTAATTGTACTTTTAAATGGGAGCATAGTTTTTCTGTCAGTTTAAAAGTTGTTTAAAGTAGCTGAAAAACATTTTTTTTCTGTGGAGAATTTTTTTTTTTCGGGGGGGGGTTGTGTTTTAAAGTGCTTTTTACTGTTTTTGTGCGAAAAGGGGACTTTTAAACACTACATTTTTACAAAATTTATGCTGCTTGTATTCCCCAGGAAAGAGGAGCCATTTTTGACTTGACCATGGAACATTCTACTGGTCCCAATATCAGTCCTTCCAGCCACAAAAAAGTTAAGCAAATAGCTTTTGCCAACACAGCAGGCTAGCAGTTTCCCTCAGCCACATGTGGGTGACCCTGCTGTAGCCAAAGTTGGCTCCTCAGACTTCTCTTTTACTCTGATCCATCTGATTTAGTAACCACTACCTCTGTGGACCAAGATTAGCCACATGCTGTGCACCTATTGGAGTCCCCTCGGTGGGTAATGGAGAGACACTGTTTGGTCCTGGGAGAGAGTACAGGAAAGTCTTCCCTGTTTGGTCAGAATGTTATGCTCATCTGTGTTGAAGCTGCTGCCATTAATAACACAGTTGGCCCCACTTTTCCTGTCAAAAAGAAACAAAAAACTAAACATGTTATCATCTATGCCTCAAATTTCCTTAGACAGGAGTCGTTTGCTGGGTCTGCTTCAAGTATTTAATTTGGACTATTGGTCCTTTTATGAGGTGGTTTCTGCTAAAAGAAAGAGGTGTACTTCTTTTCCTGTTGGGATTCAAGATAGTAAATCTGGACAGGAAGTTTGAAGAGATAGGTAACAGGGTTTTCTCAGTTTTCTGATTCAAACTCCAAGAAGAACTCTGTTTCTGATTCTGCCTGTGGAGTTTTCTCTTTCTCTTAGACCATTTCCAAAATGTGCTAGTATTCTCAGTGGGAAAACATTGAAATTTATCAGTTCCTCATTAAATACTATGAGCTGTTAAAGAAGGAATTTCCAAAACCTTCACCTATTCCTCAAGTTCTGTCTGCTTTTGGGGATGTGTCACTGCCTGCAGTTTCGTGATTAGACAACCTGCTGCCCATAGAAAGGCGGTTAGAATGTCTAAAGTTCCTCAGTCTTTTAAGTTTTTATGCTTGTCCCAAACCTGATCGAGCACGTGTGGCTTTTGTTAATCTTAGTGCTGCTGAAGTTGAGTTAATTCCAGTCCTCCGACAAGGCTGGGAAGTGTATGTACGGGGAAAAGGCTGTATTTTTACAACATTGAGTTTTCAGAATTTTGCATTGTCAGACTTGTATGTTAATGTTTATTCCCACTAATTGTGAAAGTATGAGGAGTGTTTTGTCTGCACTTACTACTTTTAAGGAAAAATCTACTTTAAATTTAGTTTCTTCCTTTGTACAGGTCAGAACTCAATGTTTACAGTGTGTTTATGACTCTGTTACCATTTCCAGGGATATGGCCACTGGTACTGTTTTGAGGAGCTTTGTCTGGCTGCATTCTCAGAACCTCCCAAATGAATTGAGGAATGAAATGTTGCATTCTCCTTTAGATACAGGTTTACTTTTTGGTTCCTCTGCTGTACAAGTTTATCAACAGGTATGAAGTTGATACAAGGAATCTAAGAATTTTTCAGCTCTCTTTTTCTAAATTTTCTAAGAGATTCTGTAATCTTTCAGCCAATTTCAGCAAAAAACAAAAAAAAAAGTCTTACAAAAAAATCCAGGTAAATAGATGTTTAAGAAGAAATGGCTGGGGAGTTCCAAAAACCCTTTCTAGGGGGTTAATTCCTCAACCACCAGACCAGACACCTCTGTTTCCCCCTGTCCTTGCCTGAAGACTAGTTCCTGGTATTTATTTCCTAAACCTGTTTATGACAGTACCCAACTTCAAAAATGCTGTCACTTCACAACCTGTTACCTCTTCTTCCTCATTTAAGTTTCCTGGTAACACTAGATTTAAAAAATGCTTATCACATCCCTATTCATCTAGAATTCGGGCCTTCCTTAAGGTGATCCAGAAACACACAATGTTACCAGTTCTCTGCCTTACCCTTTGGACAATGCACTGCGCCAAGTGTGTTCCCAAAGTCTAGCTCCAGTTACTGCTGATTGCATGCTACAGGGTATCTACACTTCTGCATATCTTTGCAAAGTCAAAGTGTGAGGAATGTGTCACTTGGGTGAGAGATCCCCTACACAAGCTGGGATTCCAAGAAAGTATTAAGTCTTTTTTGACTCCTTCACAAAGGGTTGTGTTCCTGGGGTGTCAGCTAAGACAGTTCAAAGTGGTTTTCTTTCACAGGAAAAATAGATACATATCTATATCTATTTCCAAGGTTTCCCACTCAGAATTTGGTCACTGTAAGGAAATACCTCAGGATTTTGGGTGTTATAGCATCTTTGAGTCTCATTTTACTCCTGACAAGATGGCATGAGAGAACTATAATTGTATCTGATGTCTCACCATCATCTTTGTCTTTTCAAATCTAAGTGCTGTGATGTGATTTGTCAATCACTTGAAGACAGCACATTTCCCTTAATCCAGGTCTCCTCTTCACCCTCCCTGCTCCAAAGTAGTCAGTCACCACAGATGCCTAGAACTTTGCTTGGAGAGCAGTCCAGAGATAAAAGTTCAAGATATGTGGCACACACCAGTGACAGACTCAAGCACACAATTATAAGAGATGGTTGCCATATCTTTGGTTCCCTGGACCTCACCAAGTTATTACAGACAATACCACAGTTATGCAGGACATTAAAGAGCAAGGGGGAACCAGGTCATGTCCCCTTTGTAGACTAGCCATGGTAGCTTGGGATATAGCTTCACAGCAATATTATTCTACAAACATCCTCTGTTTTGTCAGAGCAAAATTCTGCAGCAGGCAACCTGAACAGACCAAGAGCTTAGCCTCATGAATGGAAACTAGATCAGGAGAGTCTTCCAAGATTTGATCCATCTGGAGGGAGTTCCTTCATTAGACCTATTCACCTCCTTTCTGAACAATCAGGTAGCAAGACTCTGCTCCAGGAACTCCAAGCAAGAAGGCTTGGAACACGGACTCCTTTTTCTTTCCTTAGACAGGAATGTTCTTGTATACTTTTCTACACTTTCCAGTAATACCCAGAGTCATTCTGAAGATTCTGAAGGAATCCCTCAAGATCATTGTGACAACTCTCTTCTGGCCCAGGCAACAGTGGTTTCTAATGTCTTTTGAAAATGGCAAGAGACATTTCCCACAAGCTTCCTCAGAAACTGAATCTACTCACACATCTAGGGTGCTTGATACATGCCAGCCCCAATCAACTTCACCTTGACTACTTGAATGATAGGGTCCTAGTTCCCCTTAGGCACTGTTTAGTGAGGATGGGTAGCATGTAATAATGGAGGTAAGAAAGTCTGCTACTAGGAAATCCTTTATTAGCAAATGGAAAAAGTTTTCTAGTTTGTGCCAGAAAACATAACCAGCACCCATTCAGGACTAGTTGTTCCGTGGTCTTTCAACGTTTGAGTGTTACTGTCCTATGGCCTTACTCCTTTAAAGCTCATTTATCAGCCATTTTAGCATGTCTGCCATGGATCCTCCTGTTTAAATGCATTCTCATATCAAAATGTTTTTGAAAGGTGTCACTCGTCTCTCTCTCTACTATAGATGATGAACAGGTGGGGCAGTTCATTTATATGCTTTATTACATGAAAAGACATCAGGATGGATAGCAGCATCACAAAATATAAAAGAACTGATTAACAGACAGACTATACAGACATACATGCTTACATCTCAACAGCTTACTACAAAATGCAGTATTTGTACACTTGTGCAAGTCCCTAGATAGCTTCTTAAAGACATACACACACATTGATCTACAGCCTCCCTCTTAAATAAATTGCCCTCAAGTTTGAAATGTCATTAAGAATAAGATATGCAATAATAAAAACATTAGGAACAAACACAATGTTCATGTCTAAGTTGCGTGTATCTATAACATGGTCTGGAAATGCGACTTGATCTAGTAACATAGTCATCAGAACTGGGTTTAGCAATGGGGACAGTCTTCAGTGAACAATGTGTATCAGGAACTTAAGGATTCATTACAGGAACAGGGATATTTACTGGAGCGTCTTCAGGAACTGGAACTCTGGACAACTCACTCTGAGATATAGAGTCTCACAGGCTGTGTTCTGCGGTACAGGCTCAGACACCGGCATTAAATGTTTCCAATTCCACCTAAACTCTATTCCTTGTGATTCCACAATGTACAGTCTCGGCTCTGAGCAACTATTCTTCATGACTCCAATCCGATCATAACGTTTGGAAGTTTGCATCCTTACTACTTCTCCTTCTTGTAATGGATTGAGTGGTTTGCTGGTCTTACCATAATAGGACTTCTGGACTAAATGCTTCTTCAACAGATTGGCTTTCACTAATCTGTTGTTCTTGACACATGGAACCAACAATTTGCTACTAATTGGTAATGTGGTTCTGGTTTGTCTTGACAGAAGTCTCTGAGCAGGTAAACCAAGATGTTTATCATGAGGAATATTTCTGAGATTCAAAAGATTCAGGAAAACATCACTATTGTCTCATTTCAACTTCTCTAGCAATTGTTTTGCACTTTGAACTGCCCGTTCTGCCAAACTATTTGACACTGGATACTCTGGGTTACTCGTAACATGAGTAAAGTCCCACTCATTGGCAAATCTTTTGAACTGCTGGCTTCTAAACTGTGTGCCATTGTCAGAAATAACATTGTGCGGGCTACCATGAACTGCAAAATGACACTTCATCTTAGTAATGACAGTACTGGATGCCAAGTTAGGAAGCAGGTTGATCTCCAACCAATTTGAATAAGAGTCTAACACCAAGTAATGTTAACCATTCCATTTCAAAATGTCATTGGCTACTGTCGACCAAGGTAGTTCAGGAATCTGGTTTAGCGGAAGTGGTTCCTTCTGTTGATGCGACTTTGTACTATTACATATAGAACAAGATGATAGCACTGTCTCAATATCCTGTGACATAGAAGGCCAAAATACTAGACCTCTCATCATTCTTTTGGTAGAGTTTGCTCCTGGGTGGCCAGGATGCAAGATAATAATATACTCTTGTTGCAAGTTCTTTGGAACAATAACTTTAGGACCTTTCATAATAATACCATTGTCAGATAAAAATCTCATCTCTGTAGGGAAATAAGGTTGTTGTTCTTGAGTAACCCGCATTGTTTGACAGCCATCCTAGTTTAAGAAAGTGAGTGAGCTTCTGTAAAACAGGATCTGTGGCTGTATGACTTTTAACCTCATCAAGACATGTGGAAGAAAAATTTCTCACTTCCATGACTTCAAAATCAAGTTGCTCATTCTCATGCTGTTCAGTGGTATTTCTGGTTGATCTAGATAATGCATTAGCAACATAAAGAAGTTTGCCTTTCTTGTAGACAAAATTTAAATTATACTTTTACAATTTCAACATCATGCTTTACAATATGGCTGTTGCTGTAGACATTGGCTTTCTCAAAATAGTGACTAGAGGTTGGTGGTCTATTTCAAGCTGGGTAGTCTACTCTAAACATAATCCTGGAACACTGAACATGCAAACACAATTGCCAAGAGCTCTCTCTTTATGTGAGCATACTGCATTTCAGTTTGGGTTAGAGTTCTGGATGCATAGGCAACAGGCTGACCCTCTTGAAGAATGACTCCACCTAGACCAAACTTCTTAGCATCACATGAAAGAGTAACTGCATTGTGGACATCATAATATCTGAGAGTTGGTGGATTGGCAATTCTCTGTTTCAGGACATCAAATGCTTTTTGGTGCTGTTCTAACATAACCAGGATACATCTTTACATGTCAGCTCTCTGAGTGGTGCTGATAGTTGGCTCAAGTCTGGAATGAACTTGCCTAGGTAGTTAACCATGCCAAGAAAACATTACAGGGCTTGAACATTATCTGGAGCTGGCATGTCAAGAATAGCCGTTTGCTTGGAAGGGTCTGGTCGTAGGCCTGAACTGGTAAATAAATGACCAACATAAGTAACTTCTTGTAACCTGAATTTGCACTTCTGAGGATTCAGCTTAAGATTCACTTGACGTGCTCTTTCCAGAACGTTTCTGAGGTTTCTGTCATGCTCATCTTCACCATTTACTCCTACTAGTATATCATCTACTATAATAGCATACGGATACCCAGAAAAAATATTTGCTCCATTTCACGTTGAAAGACTTCACTATCAGAATTTATCCCAAAAGGCATTCTCAAAAATCTGAGTAGTGAAATTGGTTAGTGATGAGGATTTCTTGTCAAGCAGAATTTGTCAAAATAAACTCTTTGCATCTAAGACAGAAAAAAACAGTGGCATTTGGCATAAGAGCAGTGACTTCTTCGACTGTACACATTGGATGATGAAGTATTTTCAGTGCCTTGTTCAAATCTCTTGGATCAATACATATTCTGATGTTATCTGAGCTTTCCTTATGAGCTACCACCATGGAGGATACCCATTCAGTCAGTTAATTTACTGGACAAATCACACCTTGTTGCACCATTTTATCTAGCTTGGCCTTGACTCTGTTATGCATGGCTACTGGCGCTTTCAGGGCTGGCCTGACATCTGGGTCTAACGTCATGGAGTACACAACTGGAAGCTTGCTTAGTTTGTCTTCAAAGAGATCAGCATAGGTAGAGAAAATATACTGGGCAAAATTGGAATAGCGGTCTTTTAAGCTAACATGGTGGAGGTTAAATGAAAGCAGTCCCATTTTCAAACTGTCTCTGAGCCCTAATAATGACTGGATGTGCCTTTTGACTACATAAAATAACAAGTCATACATTCTCCCAGCATGAAAGCACTACTGAGCCTTCAGTTTGAATTTTTTCACCACCATGAGCAACAAGCTTTGCACACTTTGCCAAATCAAGCTTGTCACCAGCACATACTTTAACAAATGTTTCTGCTGACATAACATTGCACTTTGAAACTGTAACAACTTTAAGCTCTATGGGTTTTTCAATTATCCGAACAGTACAAAATATTTCATTCTTTGCCTATAAATCTACTGCATTGACTGTTTCATTGAACACTGACACACCATCAACATAAAAATTAAGGTCACAGCTTTCTACTTGATTAACTCATTTCTTGAAATGTTTCCTTTTTATAAAAGAATGTGTGCCTTTTGATTTAGAAAAACCTCTTGAAATAATTCCACTTATTGCAGTTGTGGCATTGTTGACCAAAAGCTAAGCACTTTTCTCTTTTAGACTCATGATTTCCACCATTATGACAATTGGCAATGAAACTGGGTGGGGGCTCATTCTTTGAGTTTGCTGGCTCACTCTTGTGCTTCACTGAGACTGTGCGAACTCTGAAATTTTCTAGAAATCTCTGAGGTTTACCAGTGAGTGCTGCAGGGGTTACAGTTGCTGCCATATGCTTGGGCCTGTTTCTTTTAACCATGTGCTGCATACTATCAACATTAGCTTTAGAAGTTACTGGAAGCATGCATTTCTCATTTGTACGCATATTTGTCTGCTTTTCTGTGAGGTCATTATATCTGGCAAATCTCTATGGTTGTATTCAATGCTAAATCACTGTCACGAAGGAAATCTTTCTCACAGCATCATCTTTAATAGCACATACAAGTCTATCTTTTATCAACTTATCCCTTAAATAACCAAATATACATATTATAGCTTTGTTTCTGAAATCATTTATATATGTTGCAAAACTTTCACCAGGCTTTTGATCCCTTGTGTAAAATAAGTGCCCTTCCATTGTAATGTTTGTTTGGAGGTTACACATTTCTTTAAATTTATGTTTTAAAGTAGAACTGCACCTGCATACTCAAAAAACATGTTTATTTCATCATGGTTTGGTGTTCCCTATATTTTAACACCACTTGGACTATTTACAGGATTTAAATATTTTATATGCAATTTCTGAGTCTGACCACATGGGATCTAGCATCTTGAAGTAATTCTGATTGTTTAATCTGCCTCTTGGTATCCCAAAATGCAGTGCTCATCTATAAAAAGTTACATCATGCTGGCGTCTTTCTTCCTAAAGCTCCTGTCACTGCATTAATTTTACATGCATACACTGCTGTCTTTCAGTAATTTAGTTTAAGTAACATTTCATACCAGTCAATGATTACTTAAAACACTAACAGTGCAAATGCCACAGAACAGATTTTCAAAGTGTTTTTTACTGCTGCTTCTTTTTAAAATGGCTAAACTGCATTTTTGTGAAGCCTGAATTGTACTACTTTGACTCATCTCCCATCCTCCTTCACACCTAACTTCTCTAGCTGTCAAAGTGCTAAGGGTAATTTAAGCTGTTACCTGCTGTGATTGACAGCTCACAGCAGGAGACTTGACTCATGCTGTTTCCTTGTTCTATCCTTTAATTTCCGTATGGGTAGGGGAAGGACCAGGGAGCTGTGACATCACAGAATGGGTGGATTTTGGGACAGTCATGATGATGTCAGTTTGGGGAGCCAACTGGCCAGAAAACTACCTGTATTCAGTGGCCTTGATGACATCAGTGAATTGGAGACTGCAGCAAGGGCAGGATAAAAGTTTTTTGAAAGTGAAACCACCACAGTACAGTAAGGTACTGTTCTAGTGGAGAGAAACAGTAAATTTTAAAATATTTTTAATGCTGTGTTGTTATTTATTCATAGCAGGGACAATAAATAGGGAGAAAAAGGACAGAGAAGTTGAGCATTTAACAATAGAATCCCATTGTTGTGCTTTAAGCACTCTAGGTCTTCCCTTGACTCAGGCGGTACAACAATATGACAGTTTTCTCCCTATCCTGTAAATACAGCAGGTGCATACACAAATGAACGCTCCCTTTCAATGCCTTCTGACCTAGCTAAATTAAGCAGAATAAATGCCTTTGAATGATAATCTTTATCAGAAAATGCAGCCTGTATGAAAATAGTGTACTTTTGCTCACTCTCCAGTTCTCTGCAATATTAGTATGAAACACAAGTGGACCTGGTTTTCAAAATCTGTCTGCTATGCCAATAAAGTATGCATAAACACAGTGAAAATATGGCCCTTGTAATGATATATGAACAAGCTCTCACAGCAGCTTGTAATAACACTCAAATGTACAATAAAGTCTTTGAAATACTGTACTTTACAAAATATGCTCTGAAATGGCTGTATTTTATGAAATAACTGTACTGTAATACTGCACAAACATGAAAACACTTCACACACTTCTGATATCTCGAAGAGCTTTAATTAATATGAAAAAGTATGTGCTGAGTGAAAAGTGCGGTCATTTATTTTATTCGTTTTTTGCATTTTGGAGATTATTTCAGAAAATGTCCATAGTAATTCAAATATTTCTATTAATATGTCACAGTTTCCAATATTTTGTTTACTTAAAATATCATTTAGAGCATTCTGTATGCTTTGTTTCATATTTTATGAATAAGAAATAATTTGAGCAAGTTTTAACATCTGAAATTCATTTCTGACCTGTTTTCCACTCCTCTATATTCCTCTAGTCTTAACTGAATACCTCTTGGTCTTGAATCTGGAGAAACTGGATCCCATTCTGGCACCATGTCACTCATCTTTCTATACTATAGATGACAAACAGACGGAGTAGTTCGTTTATATTGTAAAAATGCAACTGAAGACTTGTAAAAATAGTCCCAAGGCTTCTACATTCATGATGTGACCTTTAATCAACAAGATTTGTGGTACATAAATAGAACAAAGCTAATATAGCAGCAAGACACAAGACATAAAAATTTCAAATACACTAAGCGCTTTCACCCAACTAATCTGTGGGTTTCTTCAGAGTGAACTAATTGTAAAATCACAATTCCTTTTGAATTAATCTCATAATAATTCTCCAATCAAAATTCGAAGTGTCTGTGACTCATACAAACTGTTTTACATATTAATTAATTAATGAATGAATAAAAACACGCCTCCTAACTAAAGTATAATCAACCTATAAGTTATGTTGCAAGAATAAATCCTATTGCAAAACTAATGCTTCATATTTACTTATATTTGTTATTACATTTAAAATTCTTTAAAATATTAATAATTGATATAAATAATTGCTTTAAAATTCTTACTTAAAAGATATGCATGTAATTACAGAAGATTTATACAATATATATATATATATATATATATATATATATATGAAAGAATAACTATAAAAGTTATAAAAAATATATAAAAAAATATATATGAATGTGTATAATTTAACTTAACCATGACACCTTATGATTCCTCTCCACCATTTTCCAGTTTCAAGTCTTTCAAATAATGTAAGATTTATATTTCAAAATGCTAGAAATAGATATATATTCATTAATGCCTGGCAAATTACATGCATTCAACCTAAGTTGCCAAAGGCATTCTTTTGTTTCCAACAGATTTTTAACATCACCACCTTTGTCCATGTTCTGAGGTATTCTGTCGATAACAAAGAAAATAAATCTTTTAAAATCTGGGCATCTCATACTATGTACATGTAGGGAATTTGTAGTTTTTTTTTATTTTTAATGTCCCTAATATGTTCTGTAATCTGGTTTCTTAACTTTCTAATGGTTTTACCTACATAAAACGCTTGACATGATAAACATGTAGCTAGGTAAACAACCATTTTCATGTTACAGTTAGCAAATCCAGGACATTTTATAGATCTATTGTAATTGTTTACCATTACATAAGGACCATCATTCACAAATTTGCATGTTCTTCAAAATCCACATTTGCTCATTTTTGAATTATTGTATGTTTGTATTTTGTTGTTATTTTCAAAATACTCTCTTAAATTTCTTCCTCTACTATATGTAACACAAGGTGAGTTCCCAATAATTCTTAGTACTTCCAATTTATTACCAAACACAGTTGTCCATACATCTGCTAATGTGTTAACTATAGCCTCAGATGATTCATTAAACGGTAATATGAAGGCATCCCTTTTATTTTGTTTACTAGATGTCTAATTTCTAATACTATAACCATATTTCAGTATAGGTTTAAATGTGCAATTTCTTTTTATCAAAATTTCTTTCTTCAGATCTGTTAATAATTGCATAGGGTAACCCCTATCAATAAACATTCTGATGAGTTTTTCTATCTCACTTTTAAAATTGTTTTCATCACTAATAATATGGGACAGACTAACCATCTGTCCCTTCACTAAATTTTTCTTTTGAAAGTAGGGATGACAACTTATGTTAACAATTGATGTTATAGATTTATTTTCTGTAATACCGCATGAATTAGGATTAGCCATGTTTCAAACTAGTTTATTGAACTATTGTGATATGAATGAAGAAGAGAGCAAAGGAATAGTTGATATGATGGAGATGGTATTAACTAACAACTATTTTAGTATTGAAGGTGAATTTTACAAACAAAAATCAGGAGTGGCTATGGGGGCCAAATGTGCACCCATTTATGCCAATTTAGTTAGTATTGGCACAGTGGGAAACACAGGAAATCTTCACTTCCAAGTTCTGGTGTAACATTACTTTATATTTGAGGTTTTTGGATGATATCCTTATTTTTTGGAATGGGAAAGAGGAAGAAATTACAGAATTTTTTAAATATCTTGAAAGTACTAGTTCATTTTTAAGGTTTACACATCACATATATAGGAACAACTGTGAATATATTGACATATTATTTGATTATAATGAGGAAGGAATAGGATCCAATATATTTAGGAAAAAGACGTATTCAAATTCCTTCCTACACTACAACAGTTGTCATCCCTACTTTCAAAAGAAAAATTTAGTGAAGGGACAGATGGTTAGGCTGTCCCGTATTATTAGTGATGAAAACAATATTAAAAGTGAGATAGAAAAACTCATCAGGATGTTTATTGACAGGGGTTACCCTATGCAATTATTAACAGATCTGAAGAAAGAAATTTTGATAAAAAGAAATTGCACATTTAAACCTATACTGAAATATGGTTATAGTATTAGAAATGAGACATCTAGTAAACAAAATAAAAGGGATGCCTTCATATTACCATTTAATGAATCATCTGAGGCTATAGTTAACACATTAGCAGATGTATGGACAACTGTGTTTGGTAATAAATTGGAAGTACTAAGAATTATTGGGAACTCACCTTGTGTTACATATAGTAGAGGAAGAAATTTAAAAGAATATTTTGAAAATAACAAAATACAAACATACAATAATTCAAAAATGAGCAAATGTGGATTTTGCAGAACATGCAAATTTGTGAATGATGGTCCTTATGTAATGGTAAACAATTACAACAGATCTATAAAATGTCCTGGATTTGCTAACTGTAACACGAAAATGGTTGTTTACCTAGCTACATGTTTATCATGTCAAGTGTTTTAAGTAGGTAAAACTATTACAAAGTTAAGAAACCGGATTACGGAACATATTAGGGACATTAAAAATAAAAAAACTACAAATTCCCTATATGTACATAGTACAAGATGCCCAGATTTTAAAAGATTTATTTTCTTTGTTATCGACAGAATACCTCAGAACATGGACAAAGGTGGTGATGTTAGAAATCTGTTGGAAACAAAAGAATGCCTTTGGCAACTTAGGTTGAATGCATGTAATTTGCCAGGCATTAATAAATATATATCTATTTCTAGCATTTTGAAATATAAATCTTACATTATTTGAAAGACTTGAAACTGGAAAATGGTGGAGAGGAATCATAAGGTGTCATGGTTAAGTTAAATTATACACATTCATATATATTTTTTTATATATATTTTTTATATTTTTTTATAACTTTTATAGTTATTCATTCATATATATATATATATATTTTGTATAAATCTTTTGTAATTACATGCATATCTTTTAAGTAAGAATTTTAAAGCAATTATTGATATCAATTATTAATATTTTAAAGAATTTTAAATGTAATAACAAATATAAGTAAATATGAAGCATTAGTTTTACAATAGGATTTATTCTTGCAACATAATTTATAGGTTGATTATACTTTAGTTAGGAGGCATGTTTTTATTCATTCATTAATTAATTAATATGTAAAACAGTTTGTATGAGTCCCAGACACTTTGAATTTCGATTGGAGAATTATTATGAGATTAATTCAAAAGGAATTGTGATTTTACAATTAGTTCACTCTGAAGAAACCCACAGATTAGTTGGGTGAAAGCGCTTAGTGTATTTGGAATTTTTATGTCTTGTGTCTTGCTGCTATATTAGCTTTGTTCTATTTATGTACAACAAATCTTGTTGATTAAAGGTCACATCGTGAATGTAGTTTGTTTATATGCTTTATTGCATGAAAACACATCAGGATGGATAGCAGGATCACAAAATATAAACAAATTAACAGACAGACTATACAGTCATGCATGCTTGCATATCAACTGCTTACTACAAAATGGCAATCAGGCTCGCACGTGCTCAGTATTTACATACTTGTGCAAGCCCCTAGATAGCGTCTTAAAGACATACATGCACATTGATCTACAAAAGGGTTTTGCATAAGAAGCCTCCAAGAAAACCAGTATTTCCTCCTTGGGATCTTAATTTTGTGTTAAAGAAGCTACCACTTGATCCTTTTGAACCATCTGGCATTATATAACCCATATAGTTAAGGCACTGCAGCAATGATCACTCGAACATCTATTGTTTTAGTAAGTTTACTTACACAACTGTACTTTCTCTCTAGAATACTCCACATTTGGGGTAACCTTAGAAATTATGAGGCAGCAGGGATCCTACCCACTAACCACATCTTTGGTCCATCCCACCAACAGCTTTGGGTGACCCACTTCCTGACAAGATGGCAGTCTGTTTGCCGGTGCTCTTCCAAAGACCAGATGTAGCTGAACCCAAGCTTCGAAAACCAGAATTCTTATGACTCCCAAGGACAGGCCACACTGGAGTAACTGATTCCTTATGGACTCCATTGTTTCATCTGCAACTGAGAGGCATCAAAAGATTCTCAGGCAATCCTACACCTAGCAAAGGAGTCACGAGTTATGTATCACTTAGGATAATGTATATATACACAGTAAGTACCTTTCCTGTCAGCACAAGTAATTACTCAAAATGTATAATCGCATTTTAGAGGGAGATGGCTGATAAGACTTTTGGAACCTTCATACTGCCATTTGGAGATTCATGTAAACAAGTGGAGTCATAGGTTGGATCCATTAATGCTATAGTCATGCTCTCCATTTATATAATGTAGATGGAGCAGTGAGGGTAGCAGGCTCTGGTACACTCTTGAGGTGACAGACCAGGCTGAAGTGAGTTGAGTTTTTGGGACACTTTACGGCAGCCTTTGCTAATGCCATCTAGGACAGTTCCATATTGTCTGGACCAAATTCTATGGCCCCTCCCCAGACATAGACAGAATCCCTGAAAGACTGCTCAACTCTACCCATTGGAGGTGGTTGGGAGGTGACTTTGAATCCAGAAGGTGGCTGGCCTTAAAGTGCAGCAGTTGGATAAAGGAAATAATAGCTATAGGCTACTTAGTAACCTTTCTTCAAATACCACCAGTGCTGTCTCTACCTCTCCCATCACATGTCAATTCATGGGATGAACAATCTACTTCAAAAAGAGCAATATTTGGGAAATTCCACCACACAAGAAAAGATCCAACATTTTAATCAAGTGTCATCTTTCCTGCAAAGAAGACTGAAGACCTCTGATCATACTGGACCCAGTGTGTTAGGAAAAATGTATTCTTTGATGGACAATGCAGTTGATCCTTCAGGAAAGAGCTTGTGCTGTTTGTATTTCCAGGATATCTACCTTCATATAAAAGTTGACAAGTAGTCTGGGAAATTTCCTAAACTTCCTAGTGGGAAACGATTATCAGTTCAGACTTTGCCTTTCAAACTCCCCCCCCCCCCCCCCCAGTGTTTACCAAGTCTATGGTTCTAGATGCCACTCATCTAACTGCTAGGGATAAGAATATTTCCCATTTGGGCAACTCACTAATAACTACAACTTAATGGGTCATGCTTCAGAGCAAAGGCTTACTCCAGTTGTGGCTATCCTTGGCAATCTGTCAACTTATTGAAGTCTGTTACATCCAGTCCAAAAACTGACATTTATTGGTGCAATGCGGATGCTGTAGCAACAGTTGCAAATCTCCCTATAGACAGTCGATTTGAGTCTGTTACCTCGTAAAACATTACTGGATCAGCATACACCCTCAATAGCCTTAGTTTTAATGGCAGCAGCAATTCATGTGATTCCTTTTCCAAGATACCAAGTGAGAGTTGTCCAGCGTATGCTATAAGTACACTGGTCATAACTACATGATCCAGTGCCTCATAAGTATATCCAAAACCAGCCTTATCAGTAGGAGCTTCAGTTGATATACCTGTTGTCTGGACAGCTGTTGCTTTCCATTCTGTTAATCACTACATTCATGTGTGCATTGAAGTGGGGAACATTATCCAGGACTGACAGACTAGGGGATGTTGACCCTAAAAGATACATAACTGCACTTCTGTATCATAAAAATAAGGGCCATTGTAGCATTGAAAACAATTCTGGGCAGTCTTCCTCAGAGTGCAGTAGCATCCACTGGTATATTAGCAAGCAGATTCTTTAAGATGGCTGCACACTGATCATCAGCTTGATGTCAGCTATCTCAATGTGAAAAGTGAGAAAAAAAAAAAGAGTGCCATTGAAACTGTTTTGGGTAAAATTCAGTTGCTAACTACACTGCCTGGATGCCAACAAAGAAGAAATTTGGAAAACCAGAAAGAAAATCAAAAAAGGTGAAGAGAAAACACTGGGAAGGGTTCTCAGCTGTTCAGGAAATAGAACTAAGAGCTTCAGATTTGGGTCAACAGGTGGCTTCCAGTAATTTAGAGAAAAAGATGAATGTACCCAGAGGTGTTTAAAATAAATGAAGCACTGAAGGAATATATCAACTCAAGTAAAAGGCTGGAAAATAGAAGATTAACATATTTTCTATGAGTGGGATGAGTTGGCCAACCTTGATTGCCTGCGGGATGCACTGTCGGAGATGCTGGGTGGGCAGATAGGTCTGATGAGGGAGATGATTTTTCTGAGCTATGATACAGAATTGGAATTGCCTAGGCATGGTAAGGTCTTGCTGTGTCTAATAATAGTGACTGTCAAAAAAGCAATTACTAGAAAATGGAAATCAAAATCTAAACCAACTATACTGGAAGTAGTGAATATATTAACAGAGGTTAAAATAACTGGATTTGAGATCTTTAGAAAAGGGTAGAATCAATTTACATAAGGAAAATTGTGGAAACAATACATACAAGAGAGGAATGAGGTTTAAAAGGTGGCAGGACTTAAATGAGCTATGTAATGTTTGAAAATTATTGGGTAGATTATAAGTGATGTATAATGTCTGCAAGTGGGAGTTTCAGTATGGTTTGTGATGTAAAATGCTTGGAACTGGGATTGTGTTGGTGTGGTTTGTTTTCATTTATGTAAATGCATGATTGCCTATGTAGTAAGTGATGGTTTACTAAAGGTGTTTCTTATTTAATAAGAATAAGGCAGGAATTGAATAATTTATGTAATGTTGCTTAAATTATATGATATATTGCAATATATGTGAAGTATAATGTTTATGTTAATATAGTTTGATTACTTTTCTATGAATGTAAATTTGCCTTTGTCACAAGTGATAATTCAATAAAGGTGTTTGAAAAAAAAGAAAATGTAAAAGAGGATACTGTTGTAGCCCAAAGGTCCAGATCAAGAAACCGAGAAACAATATGTAGAACAAACAAGACAGGACCACCACAATGGATATCATAAAAGGAGGTTTAATTCTTCTTAAAGAAAATAGAAGAAACTTCATCTTACCTGTTCAGGTGAACTGATAAAACTACAAGAACCTGAGGATGAAATGAAGAAAAAGATGGCTGACTATGAAACTTCTCAAGAACAGTTGTTACAAAAAAGAGCTGGCAGACAGAGGATGCAGCGAAAACCTGAGATTTTCTGCTGTGCTAGAAAAACAGGAATTAACAAACTATTAATTTTATGAACAAATAAACAACTGAACTGGTGTTGCACAGCATGATTCATTCGTTCATAATGCACATAGTCTAGGCGCCAACCCTGAGCATTCAAAGTTCAAAGAAACTATTGTCATTTAGGCAACACAAGTGCTACCTAAACAAAATTTTGAGCGTCAGCTTTTTTACAGGAGAAAACAAACACGAAAGACAAACATGATGGTTATTAAAGAATAAACAACTATAGTACAAAAGTAAATATCTAGGTAGCTGATGCACATGCTTGTACACTATTTATATACAATAGACAACACTAACTACTAGACGATTAACACATGAAAGTACACTATAAACAGAGGTGAGCTTGGGTGATAGTGCATATCAGGAAGTGATTGGAATTGCACCTGAATGAGAATAAATTAATTTTAGTATGCAATAAATAGATAGAATTGCTGTATGGAGAAAAAGAATGAGGGCGTAATAATCTATTATAGTTTTGATACATCCAGATTTATGTCTGCATTAATGAGTCTTATTGCAGTTGGATAAAAACTGTTCATCAATCTGAAGTTCCTGCAGCAGATACTCTGTAACCTTCTACCAGAAGCAACTTTAATGAACCAACCACACGCTGGATGAGAAGTGTCACTCAGTATTTTGTGGGACCTCTTTTTACATCTCATTTCAAAGAGCTCCTTGTAGGAAGACTAGTGTCCACAATCTGTTCTGCTTTTATTATTATTCTTTGCAGCTTCTTCCTTTTGGCCATTGTGCTGTTACTGAACCATACAGTGCAGTTGCTGGTGATAATGCTCTTGATGGGTCCTCTGTAGAAGGTATTTAGAACAGTCATAGAGAGCTTTGCTTTTCTCAGCCTTCTTAAGAAGTATAGTCACCAGTGGACTTTTTTAATTAGTTTGCCTGTGTTTGTACTGCAAGAAAGATCCTCTGATACATGTACCACCAGGAGCTTTGTGGTTTGGACTCTCCACTTCTTCACCATTGATCTTGGGCAGGTGCACAGCAGAGCTATTTCTGAAGTCAATAATAATCTCTTTTTTTGTTGATGTTCAGGTCCAAATTGTCGTTATTGCACCATTCAATCAGGGAGTTGACCTCATTCCTATACCTTGACATCACCACTTATGAGTCCCAACACTGTGGTGTCATCTGCAAATTTGATGATATGGTTGTTTCTAGCTTTCGCAGAGCAGTCATGGGTAAGGTTTGAGAACAGTAGAGGACTCAGCACACAACCCTGGGATACTCTGGTGTTGATTGTAATACTCCCTGAAGTGTTGTTACCAGCACAGGTCCTTTGTGGTCTTCCAGTCAGAAAATCAAGGATCCATTTGCACAGCCCTTTATTTATGCCAAGGTTGATTAGCTTTTCTATAAGTTGCATTGGAATCACTGTATTGAATGCTGAGCTGAAATCTATGAATAACAGCATGACATAGTTGTAGTTTTCAAGATGTCCCAGTGTGATGTGAAGTGCCACTGAAATGACATCAGCAGTTGATCTGTTTGCCCAGTAGGCAAACTGCAGAGGGTCAAAGGATTGGGGTGGTGCTGTAGTCAAATGCCTTTTAACCAGTCTTTCAAAGCATTTCATTACATTTGATGCAAGAGGCATTGGCCTGTAATCATTTAGGCAGGTGGGTTTGGCTTTTTTGGACAGAGGGATTATGTTGGTAACTTTGAAGCATGCTGGTACTTTTTCCTGGACAAGAGAGGTATTGAAGATGTCCATCAGGACTATGCTGAGTTGGTCTGCACAACCTTTCAATACTTTCCCCAGAATATTATCAGGGCCAGCAGCCTTCCTGGGTTCACTTTTCTCAGTTGGTTCTTTACATCCACAGCTCTGAAGTTGAATACTGCCTCAAAGTTGAGTTAAAGTTAAGAGTTAAAGTTGAAGTTGAACATGAGAAAGCAGCCAAGAACACTGTTAGTTAAGATACAATTATACCATCAGAAAGAGTTGATCCTGATAACATTGTGGAAGAAGGGCAACGTAATAAAAACTGGGGACAACAGAGTGCTTTTAGTAAATTATTATTCAATGTACACCTTGTAGAAAAGCAGTTTTATCCAAGAGGTAGGTGTGATATTCAAGCTGCTACATTAAGCTATCTTATCAGTATTTTTTCCTAGAGGATCAAATACATTTTTTGATGCAGAACAGGCTAAAGGGGAAATAAAGTTTATCCAAGAAAAGATGAGCCAACAAGTGGAAGGGGACTCTACTTCCCATTTTCTGACTGTAAAATTCATAGAGAGATTTTGCCAGTGAAACCTTTTCCCAATTTTCCAAAGGAAAATGTTTGAGAGAGAGAATAAACACAGTAACTAACTTGAAGAATCAGGAGTACATTGCACTTGAACCAGATTCTTCTCTTGGGAGATTGAGATGACAGGACAAAGACCAGCAATACTGAAATTAGCAAATACACGGGAGCCTATAAAGCATATTTGTGAAATATGGCTTTGCTAGAAAAAATGGCTGAAAGACTGGACTTTTGTTAACTTTGTTAAACTTGTGGGGTGGACTGTAAAACATATACCCCACTTTGTCATTAATGCATAGAAGTGCAGTAAAAGGAGACAAAAGTAATTAAAACATTTTATTAGTATTTGTATAAAAATCTCATGATATAAACTGCATAATATATCACAAATCAGTTTTGTATAGTCTGGAATTTTAAATATGGGAGAAGTTTTTTCAGTGACTGTTTTAAAGATATTAAAGCAAACAGGTACTTTTTTCAGTTGTATGAAATATAGGCTTTATAGTATAATGAGAAGGAAGGCTGGACAGAAGCAAGTTTAATGTTAATATGCTGTGATCTCTGGCTGCTGAGTGGGGATGTGGTGCAAACATGCACTGATTTTATTGTATGTAGAATTAAGGTATTTTAATTTTACAAGGGTAAATGTCTAGATTGATGGCCTTGGTTTAAGCTTTTAAGCAAGTAGGCTTTAAACATTCGACAAAATGATGAAAGACGAACAATACTAAGGTTCTTACACCTGGAAAGATATTAGGTTGTTTTTTTTTTCCATTAGGAAATGTTCATTGGGAGTTGAAGTCTGCAGCTGAAGGCAGATGTGCATTCTGTTTTGAGTGAAATTTACAAAGATTCATTACTTGCTACTTTTACATGGAGATGAGTCTGTGGATGCAAGCAATTAATCCTGTGAGTTCTGCACATTCTTTGCTGAGGTAAATACAAAATTAAAAGGTACAGTGGCAACCAGTTCTGTGAAAAACAGTTTAAAATTGGAAATGAATAAGAGGTAGATGGCTAAATACTTTAATGCATTAAACAGAACAGTGTACAATTTAGTTTTATTTAAAGATGTGTCCACTTTCCCTTTTGTTATTTGCTTTATATTTAGAGCCATTAGCAAAGAAAATAAAGGAACTACGGTAAAAAATGCAAGTATATAATTGGCATGGTAATCAAGAAAAGTTGGCTTTATTTGCAGATGATATTTTGTACCTGATAAATCCAGAAAAGGACATCTGATTATTGTGGAATTTCTTTTAAACAAGTAGCATCTTTATTAAATTAAATTATCACTTATGACATAGGCAGTCATACATTGATATATATATATATATATATATATATATATATATATATATATATATATATATAAATGAAAACAAACCACATTGACCTATATTTTTAGTTGCAAACATTATACATAAATTATAATCTATCCAGTCATTGTCAGTTAAACATTACATAGCTCATTCTAATACTGCCTTTTTTTAAACCTCATCCCTCCTGCAAAACATTATTCTGCATGTATTGTTCACAAAGTTCCCATTTTTTCTATGTAATTTGCTCCTACCGTTTTCTAAAGATCCCATTCCAATTGATTTACCTCTGTTATTGTATTCACTACTTCTAGTACAATTGGTTTAGACTTTGATTTCCATTTTCTGGTAATTGTTTTTTTGGCAGCCACCATAATTAGACGCAGCAGAGCCTTATTATGGCTAGGCAATTCTGATTCTGTATCATAGCTCAAAAAATCATTTCCTTAGCTATACCAGTTTGGTCACCCAGTATTTCTGATAGAGTAGTCTGCAGAGAATTGTTAGTCTGGCAACTCATTATTCTCCCAAAAATGTTACCCCAATTTTATTTATTTTATTTTACATTTGTTGACCGGGCTAGTCCAACTGGATATATATCCATTTTCAGTAGAGGCCCGGGGAGAAAAGCTCCACAAGTTAAACAACCAATACATAAGGACAATGATATTTACAAAAGACATTTGAACTATTAATTAGAAAGTCACACAAAACATGTCAAAAAATGAGAAATGTAGAGAATGTACTTTATAAGCAATACTTGAACACACTCATACTATAAAATTTACACACAAGTCCTAAAACGTAGGCTGGTTTAGTTGATAAGACAGACACTATATATATAGGTATATGCCCTCAATAAGATAAGTGATAAAAATTATGTTATAATGGGTAGGGGAAGTTGTTTAATCTGGGTTAGCACAGGGGCAATTACTTCTTTCTTCCCCATCACATGTCCTACATTTGCTATTTACCTAAGGAAAAATTATTTGGAGTTTACTTGGGGTATAAAAATACATATGCAAACACTTCCAAGTGAAGATCCTAAATCCTGTAGACTTTGTTGCATATTTGGGAGATATACAACTCATCTCCCCATTGTTTCTTTGTGAATTGCTTACCCAATCTCTCTTCTCAATCCTTTCTAACCTCCTCTGATTGATTCTTATAGCTATCATGCAATATTTTTCTTGCTCTATTAATTATCCCTTTTTTAACAGCAGCTTTTGTTCTAGATTCTACTAAAAAGTCTGACAGTGCTGGTCTTTCACTTAGGATCACCCTATTTCTTTCTCTTCCTTGATAGGGAAGGCAATTTCTAGCCTGCAGTCCAAATACATTCTTGGTCTCTTTCCATTCTATTACCTTTGGCTTTCTGATTATTTGCTCCCAATACCTTGGTTCCTTTGCCAGTTTTCTTGAATAAATTCCAGCCCCCCCCCTTCTTTCCTATTGTCTGTATCCCTAATTGCAGTCATCTCTATTGGCAGAATCTCTTTTCTTCATTCCTGTGTTGGTTCTTAGAATACTTCCTACTACTTTATGAATATAATATTCTATATAGTTAGTGTTATTCTCCTTAAGGCTCCGCATCCAAAATACCAGCTTCTCCTTGTTTCTCAAGCTTCCCCTGCTTTGTCATCATCCCTTTCTACTTTGAATTATAGTTTTCTGCTTGTTCTATGTATAGGAGCCTTGACTGTGTTGCTCTGAAATACCCCTTCAACTCAGGTCATCCCAAACCACTTTGTCCTATTGGAAGAATCATCTTATCCCACTTAACTCTTGCCATCTTCCCCTCCCAGATAACATCCTTCAGGTCTTTATTAATTGGTATTCACAACTTCTCTTCTGGTTGATAGAAATTTGTCTGACCTGTGTATAAGACTAAAGGGACAAAAAAAATGTGACTCTTTGTATTTTGCTATGCATGTCATTAAAACAAAGCTTCCAATTTCTCAGTTTTTGTATTATCTTTTGTTTAGTCTCTTCCCACATATCCTTAGCTACCACACCAGTTTCAGTTTTAATCCATACTCCTAAATACTTCATTTTATCATGTACCCATAAATATGGATATTGCTGAACCAATTTGTATGTGGGTGCATAATTTACTGCTATTGCTTTTGTTTTAGGTTCATTAATTTTGTATCCCGAAAAGATTTGAAACTGTGTCATTATGTTCCACAGGACTGCAATGTTCCTTTCTGGTTTTGTAAGGTATAAAATAATTTCATCTGCAAATAGAGTCAGCTTTTCTTGACTACCATACCAATTATATCCTTGAATTTCTAAGTCCCTTATTTTCTTTGCCAATAGTTCTAAATGCAATGCAAATAACAAAGGGGAGAGACAGGATACCCCTGCTTGGTTCCTCTGCTCAAGCAGAGATTACCAGACAAAACCCAACCCACTTTAATCTTTGCCTCCGATCCTTCTTATGACCTCCTAATCAACATTATAATTTTATCAGAGAAAACAAATGCTTCCATTGCTCTGATCATAAAATCCCAGCTTACTCTGTCAAATGCTTTCTCTGCATCAAGACCAACCAGCAACAGTGGCATTTTCTTATATTCTGCTTCCTTTTGGATCATCACTGTTCTGTTTATGTTGTCAAATGTTTGCCTCCCCTCCACAAAACCACACTGATCCATATCTTTCAATTTCGGTATCACTTTTGCCATTTTTTAGACATTATAGACATAAACACTTTGTAATCATGATTTAGTAATGAGATGGGCCTGTATGAAGCTGGATCTGATGGATCTTTACCCTCTTCAGGTATTACAGCTACTACTACTTTCTTGCAGAATGTTGGTACTTCTCCTCCTCTTAAAATGCTGTTAAACAAAAACTTCCAGATCTTTATCAGTTTTTCCCTCCTAGCTTCCAAACTTCCACAGGAATACTGTTTATTCCCGGGGACTTTTCTGTACATTGGTTGTACATCATCATTTTTATCTCATCTCCTCCTATCCTAATTGTTAGTAATTGAGTCTTATCTACCGCTAAACTTGGCATATTTAATTCTTCCATAAACATTTCCATTTGTACCTTTTCTTGATTTCCATATTTCTCTGCTTTATACAGATTTTCATAAAATTTCTGAAATATTTCTAGTACCCCTACAGGATCTCTGGTTATCTTCCTTGTTACAGGCTCCCTAAGCTTGGCAACAACCCTTTCCACTTTCTGTTGCCTGAGTCGTTCTGCGAAAAATGTTTGTGCTCTGGAGTTATCAAAAAAACAAAAAAACGCTGCTTAGCAGTCTCTCTCAACTCCTGCATATTATCAAGGCAATCCCTTATTTTCTGTTTAGCATTCTGCAATTGCTCCTCTTCTTGTTCTGTGAGATTCCCCCAGTTTTGTAATACTTTAACATTTGTCAGTAACTCTAAATAATTCTTGTTACTTCTTAATATCTCTCTTCCCTAATAACTCCTGAATAATTTCCCTATCCATTTTTTAAATTCCTCTCTTTCTATCAGATAAGTGGGGAAAAGCCAACATCTCAATTCCATTTCGTTACTCTGCATTTTTTAGTGATTACTTGCAAGTGATCTGAAATAGTTTTAGAATGCATATCAAAACATTTAACTAAATGTACATGTTCCTGTGGAATATACATTTTTGTCTAGCCTAGCCCAGTTTTTATACCTTGGGGAATAATATGTAAATTCAGTCTGAACTCCTACTACTGAATTCACATCATCCGTGCCAAATATTTTCATAACTTTCTTCAAAAATCTACCCTCTTTTGTTATATTTTCCCTTCTGCCCCAGATACATCCTCACTGCTGCAAATCAAATTCCAGTCCCCATCTATAAGTAATATACCTTGCTGAAACTAATTATTCCCCCCAGAAGTTTCTTATGTTCCGTTATAGCAGTTTTAGTTGGAAGATAAATACATGCCAGTGTAATCCTCCTCCCTTCCCAGTAGCTCCTTATATTTTTTATCCTCTTCTATCACTATTGGAGCTCCTCTTGCAAATAATAAGTACTCTCCTTTTCCTTTGTCGCATATATTCTGCTGAGTAACCATCAACCATCATGAAATCCATTCTTTGTCAAATTCACATGCTCATTTCTTCCCAAACCTGTTTCCTGTAGCGTATCTATTTATACTCTACATTTTTTAACATAGTTCACTACTCTCTTTTTTGTTTGTATTTGTGAGACCATTTATAGATAATATAGAAAGTGTTGGCATTACGTTAAGAAATTATTATTGCACCTGTTATGTGTAACAGCCTTTTAAATGTCTAGTTTTAGCTTTTGTGTTACATGCATACACTGATATTTGGCAGGTTGATCTTTTAAACAGTTGTTTCCTTATCATATCCATTTTAACCTATGGCATTATCTTACAAAACATGTTGTTATGGTGAAACCCCCCCAAAAATCCCCATAACATCCCTAAAACCTATTAACTTAATACTAACACTCAAAACTACCATGCCCATAGACTTGCATAAATTATAAGGAAGGTTATCAATGCTAACACACATGATACAGCCTGTGCTTCTACTTCCACTAAGTGCTGTCTGTTTTTGTCTTATCTTTATTCTTCTCCCATATTAGAAAACAGTTGAATTCTTTCAGAAAATATCAACTCCTAGCCATTGAAAGAAATATTATTTTTTATTGACCCTTCTCAGGTTATCTCCAGAGGCATGAGAACAAGATGCACAGTTGCCTCTGCAAACACTCATTTATTTACTAGAGGAAACCATTTTATTATACTCAGTGTTCTTTTTTATTTATTTGCTTCACCTTAAAACTTGCTACTAGATCAAGCCAAGGGTCTTAATCCAGTCATTCCCCTATGCAAGAGTAAGGAAAAGTATATAATTTTTTCTTGCATAATACTCTTTTGTCCAGACATTTCTTCATTTTTAACATTGCAGTGGCTACATTTCTTAAAACTGAACAAGGAGAAAGAAAGAAGAAAAAAACAGGGACACCTGTTTACCTTATTATCCCTATTACACTTTAAAATAACTGAGAAATCTTTACTTTATAACATGTGTGTTATGTCACACATTATAAAAATAGTACTGTTAAGAACAAAATTTTGTTTTACTTACAGCTAACTCGAAAATTCTCTCCTAAAGACATGACGTAGGGCATATGTTTTGGAATTCACTACAAGTTTAACAAAGTCAAAGAAGTCTAATATTTCCAGGTTTTCATGATCTGTCATGTTTTGCAAATATAATTAATGTGTTGTAATCTCACATGTATTTGTCAATTTCCAAGTTGCTGGTTTTCTTCCTTTTGATCTCCATCTTCCAAATATAGTCTCTGCTTCATTTCCAACATACTCTTGGTTCTTCTAGTCAACTCTTGTGCTTTTTTCTGTCTCTCAAGTATTTTCATTTAAAACATTAGAAAGATTTCACTGGTACAATCTCTCCATGGTCTTTATTACCAGAAAAAAAAAACAAGAAGCAGAATCTACTTCTGTTTGACAGCTCAGTTTTTGTTGGACAAACTTCTGTATTTCCTCCTTAGCATGTTCTGCACCAATAAATAATTTTGACCCACCAGGAAAGAATATTCTGAAAACAGCTGGATACAGCAGCTTGAATCTCATGCCTGCTTTTCAACATTCCCTGATTACTTTTATAAATGTATTCCTGTTCTACCTGGTGTACAGTGAGTAATCATTTTCCACACTTTACTGTCTGCCACGTTTAGTATTTTGTCATTCTGCCACAATTTTGTCAGAATCAACTCTTTCTGCTGGTAGGATTGCATCTTTACTATGAAAGGTCTGGGGTGCTTTTTCATGGCCAGGTTTGGAACATACACACGACGTGCGCTCTCAATTAACAATTCCTGCTGTGGAATACCAATCCAATTGCTTATTTGTGCTTTCATAAAATTAATACAGTCTGTTCTTTCCAGCTTCTCTGGTACAGCAGAAAAATTTCAGGTTTCCTCTACATAATATCGCCTCTAATTCTATTTTTTTGAAGCATATCTTCTCATATTCACCCAGCTTTTTCTTCATTTGGACCTCTGATTTTTATAGTTTTATCACCTCACCTGAATATTTTAAAGCTTCTTCCATTTTTTCCAGCCTTTTGTTATTTGAATTGATATAGACCTTCAGTGTTTCATTTATTTTAATCAGATCTGAGCATGTTTGATTTATTTTGTTCTTCTTAATTACTGGAAGCCATGTCTTACACCAAAGCTGGAGCTTCAACTGCTTTTTGGTGAACAGCTGCAGGATTCTTCCCAGCCAGTGTTTTCTCTTTACCTTTTGTGGTTGATTTTCTCTCAGGTTTTTGTTGCTGGCATCCAGGCAGAGCACTTATTGGTCAGTTACTGAAATTTACCCAAAAAGACAAGTTCACTGCTTCTTTTTCCACACTGGGACAATTGAAATTAAGCTGTTACTCAATGTACAGCCATCTTGGAAGTCCTCTCCCTCTTTATTTCTTGAACTTCCCCTCTGCCTCAGCATCATCCCTTTCTACTTTGAATTATAACCTTCTGCTTGTGCTATGTTTATGATCCTTAACTGTGTAGCTCTAAAATATCCCTTCAAATCAGGTAATCCAAGACCACCTTGTTCAATTGGAAAGATCACCTTACCCATTTAACCCTTGCCCTCCTCCCTTCACAGATAAATTTCTTCAACTCTTTCTTTCTTTATTATTAATGACAACTTATCCTCTGGCTGATAAAAATATACCTGACCTGTATATAAAATTAAAGGATCTAAAAACATTTTCACTGCTTGTATACATTTTAAAAAGGGGTGGTAGAATATCCATAGCCATAAACAACATCTTACAGATTCTTAGTTTTTGTATTATCTTTTGTTTAATCTTTTAAACATGTCCTTAGCTGCCATAGTAGAAGCTTGTTTAATCCATACTCATAAATACTTCATCTTATTGTGTCCCCATAAATAAGGGTATTGTTGAAACATTTGTGTGTGGGTACATAATTTATGTCTATAGCCTTTCTATTGTCTTCATTAATTGTATACCCTGAAAAGATTTGAAACTGTCTCAAAATGTTCCACAACAATGAGATGTCCTTTTCTGGAATTATGTACAAAATAGTAATATTTGAAAATGAAGACAACTTTGCTTGATTACCATACCAATTATATACTTGCATTTCTGAGTCCCTTATTTTCTTTGGGAGTGGCTCTAAATATATAGCAAATAACAAAGGGGAAAGAGGACATGACTGGCTATCATCTTTAAATTACTAGTCTCCCACCAGGACACAAGTGCTCTTCAGCAATTGCATTATGCTTGATGAGCACACTCAAGCAACTCTGCAGTCTGTGGCTACCACCCCACCCATACAGTCTAAGAAAGAATCAGTACTGTAAAACTACTCAAGGATATACATTTTGAGCCTCAAGAGCAGGAGCACACTCAAGTAACTTTGCAGTCTGCAGCTACCACCCCACCCATACAGTCTAAGAAGGAATCAGTACTGTAAAACTAAACAAGGATATACATTTTGAACCTCAAGAGCAGGGTCAGTCCACCCAGGCATTCTACTTGTATGTGGTATGAGTTGTATGTGTTATGAGAGTGAAGCTGTAACATTAGCAGTGTTTCTTAGTAGTTCGCATCATGCTAATAAAACTGACTGTTGTAGCCATGTGTCCATCCCCCAGCTAGTGCAGTAATCCTAACTGTCCAATAGACAGTATATATTTAATTCAGATCTCTGTGATTAAATTAACTATCAAGCAGCCCTCTCAGTGCTTTCTGCCTTAGTTTGTATCACTTGAGCCCCATCTGTTTATTTGCATCTCTATATATCCCCTTCATAGCTAATGTATCTCCCTACTCTAGTCTGTGCACAAACTGGCTACTAATAAGCAAGTCAATGTGAAGACACACTCCCAACCTTAATAAACTTTGCTGTCTCTTCTCTCCTTCACTTTACAGGTAGAGTTTGAATTATTACCCCCTGAGGCCTTCACTGAGATTTCCACTGATTGCCACTCTGGTTTCGCTGGTTTCTTCACATTCCACCTGGTTTACACCCCTTGTGCTATCCCCTTGCCCCAATACTAAGTCTGTATTAGAATCCTGCTGAGCATGGATCCATCTTTAAATTACTAGTCTCCCACCAGGACACAAGTGCTCTTCAGCAATTGAATTCTGCTTGCTGGTAAGCCATTAGACCTCAGGAATTTGTTTAAAGTGTTCAGATTTGTAAAGTGACACTTACTTTTTGCTGCCCATTACTCTTGTCTTGGTGGGCTCTGCCCCACTCCATTTGCCCTTGCTAACACTCAGGCTCTCTCCGCTCCCCTGCCCTGCCCTCAATTCCCTCCTGCCCCCACTACCTCTACATTTATAGTAATTGCAACCATACCCACAGCTCAACCTCACATCTCCTCCACCAATCACAACTCCTCAAGTCAGATCACATTACACCACACCCTCTTGCTCCTCCACAAAATATTCCCAACCACTCTCATTCCCACTAGGCATTATTACTTCACCCCACACTACTTACCCATCCACATATGATGCAACCCTATAATTCCTATCCACACCTCCACCCAACTTAAACTTTATAATCATGACTATCACACAACTAAGTCTAGTCTGTCTTCTCATAATTCCTTATAATTCCACAAGTTATCACTCTAGCAATATCCCTAAACTTAGTAGCACAACACTATATTATGCACTCTCATATATAGATACTGCACATTATAATAATATCTGCCCACAATTGTTCAAGAACTACATCAAATAATAATTCAGAACTAAACACATATGCTCTCATTCCTACTGCAAAAAAACACAATACTTTCTCACACTCGTCACCAAACTCCAACATCTGTTTCACCATTTTAACACCAGGCTCACCATAAGTGGGGACATCCACCCCAACCCAGGCCCAAATCCATCCTGTCCAACACAAATTGCTCCAACACAATTGACAGAACATAATACCCCCACTATCTTCATCCTTGGGCAAATCAACAACAGCAGCAAAACCAACCATCTTTTAATGCTAAATATTAATATTAGAAGTATCAAAAATAAAATACCTGAACTCCAGGCCACAATAGCACACTACTCCCCATACATAGTTGCTTTAACAGAAACCTGGCTAAATAAAGACACAGCTAACTCAGAAGTTCTCCCTACCGGCTACAATATCATTAGACAAGACAGACCACTTTGTAAAGGGCGTGGAACTGCCTTACTGTATAAGTCCAACTTAACTGTATGCCAAATACTAAACTCCTACCCCTCCCCCAATAATTGGGACATATTTATCTCACAACTTCACCTTCACCCTAAAAAGGTCATCACCACAATTGTGATCTATATTCCACTTGGTAATACACCTGCTAGCCTTGAAGACTTCTTATCCTGGTGTTCTTCCACATACTCACAAGAAACCCTTATTCTGGGGGATTTCAACCTAGATTGGTTCACCTGTATATCAGAACCCCCAAGTAATCTAATAAAGCTCCATGGCTACCAGCAGCTAGTCCAAATTCCAACTAGATGTCATAAAAAATCTAAAAGGGAATCCATCCTTGACTGGGTCCTAACAACCCCACATTTTACCCCCCCACACAGGCAGTCTCCCAGACACCTTAAGTGACCACAACTTAATATACTTTATACATAGTAGAACAAGCATATGTAAAACCACTAACTATAAATCCACTAGAAACACAAAAAAATTATCTCCTGAGGTCCTCAATACTTTACTTTACTTTGTAACTGTGACTGGACCCCCCTAAAAACCCTCCCACTTGACCAGGCTATAGCATATTTCAACAAAACATTTCTACAACACCTAGACACTGTCGCTCCATTGCGCAAAATCAAGGTTAGAACCTCTACAAACCCTTGGCTCAGCAAATCCTCAAGTGCAAAGGCACTGCCTGGCTTTACTATGAAAAAACAAAGAAACACAAAGCCTAACTAAGTACCAAGAACTGCACAACCATGCAAAAAAATGCATTAGGCTGGACAAAAAAATCCTACTACACAACATTACAAACTAAATACTAACACAACCCCCAAATATTTTGGAAAAATGTAAACCAGCTACTAAAACCCACCCAAAAGGCTACCCCCAAATCAACCACCCCTGACACTAAAGTCCCCATCGAAACACAATTCAATTCCCACTCAATTCTATCCTTAGTATCACAGGACAGTTCCAACCTCACTATTCCCCCAACACAAATAACACTAATACAAGCTTTACTCTCAAAACAGTTTCCACCACTTCAATCAAAAGCATGCTCTCCAAATGAAAAACCTCATTAACAGCAGACGACCTACTCCCCAGCTATTTCTTGAAACTCACAGCAGATGCTATTGCTATCCCAATCTCCACTATTATAAACAGATCAATTGTTGAAAACTATGTGCCCAAAATGCATTAGGCTGGACAAAAAAAATCCGACTACACGACATTACAAACTAAATACTAACACAACCCCCAAAAATTTGGGAAAAATTTAAACCAGCTACTAAAACCCACCCAAAAGGCTACCCCCAAACCAACCACCCCTGACACTAAAGTCCCCATCGAAACACAATTCATCTCCCACTCAATTCTATCCTTAGTATCACAGGGCAGTTCCAACCTCACTATCCCCCCAACACCAATAACACTAATACAAGCTTTACCCTCAAAACAGTTTCTACCACTTCAATCAAAAGCATGCTCTCCAAACGAAAAACCTCATTAACAGCAGCTGACCTACTCCCCAGCTATTTCTTGAAACTCACAGCAGATGCTATTGCTATCCCAATCTCCACTATCATAAACAGATCAATTGTTGAAAACTATGTGCCCAAACTCTGGAACATATCCTATGTTACACCCATACATAAAGGCAGGACCTCCACTGAACTTAATAACTATACACCCATTGCTATACTCTTCCCCCCTGGACAAAATCCTAGAAAAATGCATCCACACCCAGGTGATAAAATATCTCCTAGACAGCAACATCATGTCACCTTCTCAGCATGGTTTCAGACCTGCCCATAGTACCACTACAGTCCTCCTCTGCTTCACAGACACAGTAAATCATCTCAAAAATGAAGGCCTGCAGGTGTCAACTCTTTTTTTTGCATATGTCCAAAGCTTTTGACACAGTCTCACAGCAAATCCTGCTAAACAAACTAAACCAATATCACCTATCAAATTCCACTCTTACCTGGTTCCAAAGCTGCTTAACTGACAGGTACCAAGCTGTGAAATGGGAAAATTCTCTCTCTCCTCAGCTGCCTACAACTATAGGAGTCCCACAGGTTTCTATCTTAGGACCACTACTATTCACAGTCTTCACAAATGACCTCCATACCGCCACACAACATGCATCTATCATTCAGTATGCAGATGATACTACCTTAATCTGTGCTGCACAAAACATTCCCACCCCCCTGCAAACAACTCAACTAGCATTCTCTGACATTGAAAACTACCTAACCAAAGCCCAACTTATCCTCAGTCCAAAGAAAACTCAGCTTATGATTATAACCAGTTCTAACAAAAGCACTGATAACAGTCAGTTCACTATCTACTCCACAAATGCTACTCCAATCGCTCCTGTGGCACAGGCTAAGCTATTGGGAATAACCATGGACTCCCACCTAAAATTTGATAGTCATCTCAACTTAACTATTAAAAAAGTACATGCCAAACTGGGATCGCTCTACCATATCAAACCATTTCTTACCAACAACACAAGATCAGCCATTGCTCGCTCCCAACCTCTATCCACCCTACTCTATGCATCTCCCATTCTGACTAATCTCAACAAAACTGAACTAAGCAAAATGGAAGCCTGCTATAACAGAATGGCCTGCTTTGCTGAAAATTGCTCATATAGAAGTTATCACTGTACTGCTTTAAGACAGCTCCACTGGCTTGAACTGCCCACCCTCCTAATCTACAATCAGCTCTGCCTCTGTCATTCTATTACATCCCCAATAAGTATCCTGCCCTCAAAAACCTAGTACATCACTCAGCCAAAAGGCCTCTTAGATCATCAAACTACTACTAGAAGTCACCAACAGCTACAATAGCTTTGGAGACACACTATATAGTAGTTCAGTGGCTAAAAAATGGAAATCTCTCCTCACTAGCATACAAAACACATCGTTCAAAGCCTCCTTTAAAAACATCATTAGGCAAAATCTCAAGCAAAGTTGGCAGTCCCATGACTGCTCCCCAAGCTAGTGAAAGTGGATAAGGTACACATACTAAAGCTAGAGTACTTGATAATAGTTTTCACTCTTACTCACAAACACTGGCTAATGTACAATGTAAGTACTGTACCTGTGTACTATGTATGTATTCTACCTATGTTCCAAATTTCAGCTGTACACCACAAATCTATTAATTACCTTTATTTTTAAATTAATATTTTCTTGTTTGTTCTCTCCACTGTAACTGTTGATGTGCTGCATACCACTGTAAAAAGCATGTCTATTGTAATTTGTGTGTATACTGATCATGTCTAAATATCTAAATGTATTTGTAAATTTTCTATGTGGAGCTTTTCTCCCCAGACCTCTGCTGAAAAAGGGCCTTTTCGGCACAGTCAGACACGCCTGGTTAACAAATGTAAAATAAAAATATCTCCTCTGTTCAAACACAACTTATCAGAGAAGAAACCTCCCACTTTAATTCTTGCCTTTGATCCTTTATATATCATCCTAAATAACCTTATTATTGTATCAGGAAATGCAAATTCTTCCATTGCCCTACTCATAAAATTCCATCTTACTCTGCCAGATTCTTTCTCTGCATCAAGGCCTACCGACAATAGCAGTATTGTATTCTGCTTCCCACTGAATTATCATTGTTCTATTAATGTTGTAAGATATTTCCCTGATCTCCACAAAACCACATTGATCCATATCTATCAATTTTGGGAACACCTTTGCCATTCTTTTAGCTATTGTAGATATAAACACTATAATCATGGTTTAAATTTGAATTGGGTCTGTATGAAGCTGGGTCTGATGGGTCTTTACCTTCTTTAGGTATTACAGCTACCAGTGCATTTTCCAGGATGTTGGTACTTCTCCACCTCTTAAAATACTGTTAAACAAAACCTTCCAGATCTTTTTAAGTTTTTCCCTCCTAGCTTCCACACTTCCACAGGAATACTACCAGTTCCTGGAGAGTTTCTCGTGCATTGGTTATACATCACCATTTTTATCCCCATCTCCTCGTATCCTAACTGTTAGTATTTCAGCCTCATCTACCTCTATCCTTGGCATATTTAATTCTTCCATAAACATTTCTAGTTGTACCTTTTCTTGATTTCCATATTTCTTGCTTTATACAGACTTTCAAAAATGTTTTTAAATATTTCTAATACCTCTACAGGATCTCTTGTTATCTTCCTTGTTATAGACTCCTAAGGTTAGCAACAACCCTTTCTACTTTCTGTTGCCTGAGTTGTTCTGCTAAAAGTTTTTGTGCTCTGAAGTTATCAAAAAACAGTTGCTTAACAGCAATCTTTCTAAACTCATGCATGTTATCAACAAGGGAGCCCGCAGGATTTTTTGCAGGGGGGTGCAAACCCAGAGCCCCACCCACATAGCTCACCCTGCCCCCTGCCAACACAGCCCCGCCCAAGTCCACCCACCCAAGCCCTGCCCACACAGCCATTCCAGTGTCCCATTACTTGGCTATTTCTCCCCATTTACTGTAGACACTGTTCAAATCTGTGTGCATACTGTGTTATGCTTTAGTTCTACAATGATTACAGGCAGTTGGATTTAAATTTACAACTTTTATTTCAAACATTATAGCCCAAACACTGAGACATTTACTAAACCTAAACAAAGCAATAGTCTTGCAATGAAAACAGACTTGGCATTAAAGCTTCTCTACTTTTGAAACTCACATTCAATGAAACGGCATTGAAACCCACATTCAAAGAAAATGCATCTGGCCAGTGGCAGGTTATTTACCTTTGAACTGTTTTCAAGCAATAGGCTCCTTGCACACGTTAGGGCCATGCAAAAGTTATTTGATTTACCTGATTGTATTAATTATAATATATAATTGAATTATATCCGTTGTATTAGACAGCAACACTTTTATATTTCAGTGTTTCATCTACAAATTCAGTGCCTGCCCGCCAAAGAATAAATTGCCTAGGTTAAATTAAAAATGGTAAGCTGGTATATTGCAATAGAAAATGGATGACAAGCTGAAAACAGGTTCATAGTTATTAGGCATCTCATCCAAAGGAGGACATCCTGAGGACTGCAGCATACAAATGTATATGCTGTAGGAATAGAACCTCAAGCCTTTACATTAAGATGCAAGTATTCTACTTGTGGTGCTACTAACATAGCTTTAAAACTTTATACCACAATAGAGATACCATTTGCTAAACAAAATGGTTGCACATTGTAAATAGACTTGGCATGAGCAGCAGTGAACCCCCTTCTTTAAAACTCACAGTTCCTTGAAAATGCACTTGAAAATTCCACCTGCTAACTCTAACTTGGGCATTTCACTTTCTCTCTCTTACAAAGATACCACACCCCTCAAGGCTTCACCCTTCGTGCAAGAAATCTTGACAAAGCCTAAAATAGGGACAAATTATAAATATGGCTCTCAGAAAATTGCAAGAGTAACAGGATTTGTTTTAGTATGCAGTCTCATTATTTAGCAACTTCAATGGGCAAAAATCTGGACAGCTGAGGGGTATGCTACCGCCCTCATACACACACCAAATAATTCTGGTCAGACTTGAATTAGTTCTGGGAAGGTTGCACTGAACGGCACGTGCTTGATCTGAAGTGGGTGAAATCCTGGTAGCTAGTGATTGCAGCTCAGCAATGTGGAGCATTAAAGCATTTTTAGCAGAGCATTGTTTCATCACTACCTATTGTGTTTGCACATAAGCTGTAGACATTTCAAACATTTGCCTTTTTTTGATTACTACAGAGTACATTTACCCACCAGAGCTATTGTGTTTTGACTTCATTGTGGAGCTAGTTGTTGCAGGGCTTGGCTTTAAGTAAGGTAGCAATGCTTATTTACCATATACCATTAAAGCCCCCCAACTACAAGTGTACTAACACACAGACACTGCTATAAGACACTGGTCTCCAATAAAATGTAATGAGCTTCTGAAAATACTGTAATCCTGTCCTTTTATTACAAATACTGTCATATGCATTTCAATACCCAAGGCTTATACATTATCTAGCTATGTAAATATCCTCTGCATGGCAACAACGAAAAGGCTTTCAATGCTAGCAATTCTTTAACAATATGCTTACTAAAGCTTACTTGCATCTTACAATGTCCGACAAGCTTACTAAAGCTTACTTGCATCTTACAATCTCCGACAAGCTTACCTGATGTTCATTAAACCATGGCTACTTAAACAGAGCAACAGGACACCGATAGCATGCAGTTCCTGAATAATAAGAAGCATAAATCAACAGTATAAAAATCTGATAGAAAACCAGAACATTTTGCAAAATCAAGGACAGATGAAAAGCCACGGTCATATTTGTGATCTACCTTGGATGGGGGAATACTCTGCACACTTACTGCATAACTGCTTCTTGCCTTCCTTGGACACATCCCGAGCCACTACAATGGGGGCTGGGGTGCAATAAGTATGTCATAATTTGAAGGCTCTGACACTCCTACCTCTCAACCTCAGAGCAAGAAATCTGGACAAAGCCATACATAGAACTAGAAGTGGGACACAGGCCCAAAAATAAGGCCAATTTTTAAATATTGCTCCTATTAACTTAATAGAACAGGTAAATCTTGCATTAGTACAAATTTTCTGAAGGGTATAAAATCTGAAACTCAAATGTCTGACATTATTTTCTAACTTCAATCTTTAATGACTTGCCACTAATTTGCCAGAAACCACAATTTTATGAAAAACAGACCAAAATGTGATGCAAATATACCTGTCAAAAAAGGGACACCTTTTTAATATTAACAGTTAACTTGAAGCAGCTAACAAAATAAGAGCATCCACATGCATTTCTGAAATAAAGGTAATCTACAACTGATCATTACAGTTATAATTGTAAACACTCCACATTTTCTTCCAAAATTGCCATTTTGGAGGAGGCATTATTAGGGGAGAGCAACATTTTGAGCCAGAATTGGGGACAATTGAGATGTTTGGATATTCCTAATCTACAAAGTGATTTGCATTCGACTCTCTCAACCTCTTAATGGGAAATCTGAACAAGGCCAAATATATTGGGGAACATAGAAACACTACTAAAAATTGCTCTTGTATAAACTTAGACAGTCTTGCATTAGCATGCATTTTTCTGAAGATTATGACATCTGAAACTCAATGTCTGTCATTTAATGGCTTAATTCCTAAATGATTTGCTAGAAAACCACAAATTTTGAGAAACAAACCAAAAATAAGCAGCAAATATCTATTAATTCTGCAAAGATATGGACAACTGAGAGGTATAGTTCAACCCGGGATGCCGAGTTTGCTACCCCGCGACTCACAAAATCATGGTCAAATGGAGCCTCCCCCCCCTGCAGCCATTCCAATGTCCCATTCCTTGGTTATTTTGCCCCATTTACCATAAACACTAATGTGCATATTGCTTTACTTCTGCGATGATTTAGGATTTCATTTGAAAGTTTTATTTTGCATTTTACAGCACAAACCCTAATACATATCTGTTAAAGCAATGCAGTCTCAATGAAAATAGACTAACATTAATACTTCTCTGCCCTTGAAACAGCACCGAAACCCACTTTCAGAGAAAATACATTTTGCCAATTGCAAATATTAACTCTGGGCTGTCTTCAAAATCATAGGCCACTCGAACATAACATACACATGCTCTTTGATACACCTTCCTGACTGTATTACATTATATTCCTTGTACAATACAGTAGTTAAAGGGCATTTTAAATTTATTGTTTTGAAAATTTTTCCAGTAAACAAAGAAACAAAAAGCATCCACCAATGACAAAATTGCCCAATTCAGAACATTTCCATCATAACGTCTACTCAAGTCCACCAGTATCAGTAAAAAATACACAATCTCTGTAGTAAAATCCACATTGAAGAAATTTGTAACTAATAGAGGTTGCTAGCTGTAAACACTTTTTCATTATTTAATCTACAAATAAAGTGCCCGTTACCCTTGAAGAATAAATTGCCTTTGTTGCATGCAGTAAAATGAAAAGCTAGTAATACCGCAATAGAGAATGGATAGCAAACTGTTAACAGGTTCATAGTTACTAGGTATCTTTGCCAAAAGGACTGCAGCATCCACCCCTTACAACACAATACAGCATCAGCAATGCATTTACCTACTGCGGGAGTAGAACCCACAGCCTTCAGCATCTAAAGCGAGTACACTGTTGTGCTATTAATGTAAGCAGACTAAACATAATCAGCACTAAACTTTTGCTCCCCTGCAGCTCTCAGCTCCTTGTAAAATCTACGACACTCAGCTGTATCTCTGAACTTTGCAGCACAAGAAATCTGGAAAGCTAAGCGAAATTTATTGGGGGGGGGGGGCAAAAGGCCAAACAACAGGGACACATTTTAAACATTGCTTGTATAATGTTTGAAAGTTGCTAGAATAAAATGCTGCATTACCACCATACATTTCACTGCCACGTCTTGAACCCAGGGGACCCTGCAAAAGTCAAAGCAACATACCACTACACCAAATCAGTTTTGTGAAAGAGGAAGACTGAAACTTTACCATTTAGTGAATTCAGTTCTCACCATAGCACAGCTGTCAACCTCTTAGCACAAAAGACCTGAACAAAGCCAATAATGGGTGACTACAACCACCAAACATTCAATGAATTCAGTTCTCACCATAGCTCTCAACCTCTTAGCAAATAACACCCGGACAAAGCCAGTAATGAGAGAATATAGCCCCCAAACATTTTCAGTGAAATCAGTTCTTACCATAGCTCTCAACATTAGCAAAAAACCTGGGTGAAGCCAATAAATACCTGAACAAAGTCAACACTGGGTGAATATAGCCCCCAAACATTCAGTGAATTCAATTCTTACCATAACTCTCAACCCTAGCACAAAACCTGGATGAAGCCAATAATGGGGGGAATACAGTCCCAAACACAGGGATACATTTCAAATATCCATCTTGTACACTTAGAAAATTGCTAGAATAAAAGCTTGCTTTTGTTACCATACACTTTCTGAAGAAAAGAAGTCCAATATTTACATTTATTAACCAGGAAAGTCTGACTTTGAAAAAAAAAAAAGCTAATTTTTTTAGCAGAGGCCCAGGGAGAAACACTCCAGACAGCCAAGAATATCAGGCAACAAGGACACAAATGCAGAAACCACAGATTTTATGAGGAACAGAAAAGGTATGAGGGAAAATCCTACAATATTTTTACAAATGGTGGTGGGTAGGGAATTCAGGCTCTTGCCACTTGGGCCCAAGGTACAGGGTTCAAGCCTTATTCTCTACCCACCACCATGTACACCTGGGGCATTTTACACACACACACACACACAGACACACACACACACACACATACACACACACACACACACACACACACACACACACACACACACACACACACACACACACTACCTGAACGGGTCCCATCTTCCGTTCCTGCATACTCCGTCTGAGTTCCGCTCCCTACTCTGTCAGACTCTCCATCTTCTGTTCCCGCATACTCCATCTGACTCCCAATCTTCCGTTCCTGCATACTCCGTCTGAGTTCCTTTCCCGCCGAATACCCTGTCTAAGTTCCCATGATGATGTCAGCTCAGCCCATCTAAGTTCCCCATGATGATGTCACACGCCTACGCCGCTTGCCACCGCGATCTTCTTAAAGAACAAAGAAAAACTTTGCTGTAGTCAGAAAAACTTTGTTTGAAATGATGTATTCAGCCGATTCCAGGGGGGTGCAAGTGCACCCCCTTGCACCTGCCTGCGGGCGCCCTTGGTTATCAAGGTAATCCCTTATTTTCTGTTTATACTTCTGCAGTTGCTCCTCTTCTTGTTCTGTGAGATTCTCCCTATTCTGCAATACTTTAGCCTTTTTCAGTCCCTCTCAATAACTATTGTTACTTCTTAACCATATCTCTCTATTTTTAAACTCCACTTTAATTTTATCCCACTCCCTAGCTATATTTTCAGAAGAAATTTCTATCTTCGCTAATAACCCTTGAATAATTTCCACTACGCATTCCTTAAATTCCTGTCTTTTCAACAGATAGGTGGGAAAGTGTCAGTATCTCATTTTTATTTCATTATCCTACGTTTTTATTTTAGTTATTATTGGCATGTGACCTGAAATAGTTATTTGATGCATGCCAAAACTTTCAGTTAAATGCACATGTTCCTGTGAAATATATGATATGTCTAGTATAGACCAGTTTTTGTATCTTGGGGGAATAATATGTAAATTCATAGCACTGGTAGAGTTTTTAGTAGAATCTATAACAGAAGTTGCTGTTGAAAAGGGGATTATTAGATGGGCATATAAAGCATTGCATAATTACTATAAGAATCAATCAGAAGAGATTAGAAATTATTGGGAAGGGTGATTAGAGAAGCACTTCACAAAGAAACAATGAGAGGATACAACTTTGGCTCCCAAATATGCAACAAAGTTTACAAGCTTTATGATCTTTGGACATGTTTGCATAGGTATTTTATTCCCCAAGCAGACTCCAAAGAATATTTCCTCAGGTAGATTGCAAATGTTCGTTGTGTGGTGGGAAGAAAGAGGTAATTGGGAACATGGTTTATGGGAGTGTAATTCAAAATTGCCTTTAGACTACCCTGTCAGAAATACTGGGTGAGCAAATTAGTTTCACTAAGGAAACATTTTTTTCTGTGGTACTGAATTTTAGATTTGCCTAGACATAGTAAAGCCTTGCGGAGTTTAATTCTGGTGGCTACCAAACAAGGAATTGCTAGAAAATTGAACTCAGAGTCTAAACCAACTGTACCAAAAGGAGTGACTATAGTAACATAGATAAAACAACTGGAAGTGGGGTCTTTAGAAAAGGGTAGGTACAAATTACATAGAAAAAATGGGAATTGTTGGAACAATATATGCAGAACAACATTTGGTGGAGGAATGAGATTTAAAGGAAGGCAGGAATTGAGTGAGCTATGTAACGTTTGATAATGACTGTATAGATTATGAATGACTGTGTAATGCTTTCAACTGAAGATATGTCAATATAGTTTGTTTTCATTTATATAAATATATGATTGTCTATGTCATAAGTGATAAAGATGTTTCTTGTGTTTAAAAAAAGATTACAGACTAATGGCCATCTGAATCAGGAACATATTTCATCATTTATATCCTGGTCCACTACTTTAGTACTTTTAAAACCTTTTTAAAAATATTTCTTGAAAAAAACGTTCAGTTTTGGAAGTATCCAAACATGCAGTCTAGAAGGTCTATGTGGAGTGAAGCATAATTTATTTATTTATTTTATTTATTTATTTTACATTTGTTTACCGGGAAAATCCGACTGGACACAGGTCCATTTTCAGAGGAGGCCCAGGGAGAAAAGCTCCACAATACAATACAATACAATACATGAGAAAAGAGAAAAAAATAGAGCATACTTATAGCAATCATACACAATATGTTAGAGATTAACAGTTCTTATAGTAGACAATTGTTGAGGCACATAATAAACTTAAAGCAGCATTTGTATTATTTTTACAGTTATAAGTTTGTCAAGTAAATATCAACGGGTTCACAAGCTTTCAGGGGAACTGTTTATACTTAGCCGTAGACAGAAACATTCTCTTGGTTTGGGTTAGCCTGGTGAGTGGCATGAACATAGCCAGTCACTTAAATAGTGGGGTTTCAGGAGTTTTTTGAAATGAATAAAGGAGGTGGTAGAAGTTATTTGGCTTGGTAGTGTGTTCTAGGTTTTAGCAATGGTGCTGGCAAAGAGGGATTTACCGGCATCATTTTTATGTTGGATGACAGTTATGGTTACTAGATCTTAAGGCTCTAGAGAGAATGTGGGGCTGAATTAGATGCTGACATGCTGGGGTTTTCTCAGGAAGGTAGTAGAATTTGTGCGCTATAGAGAGTTGATTGAGTAGAAGTATGAGGCAACTCAAGCCAGTTGAGCTGCTTAAGGGTAGACAGTGCTGAGACCTATATGAGGCTTCAGTAGCAAAGTTGGCAATCTTGTAGCTAGATTCCATTTTATTTAGATCGGTTTGGCGGAGATTAGTCAAGATGGGAGAGGCATAGAGGAAGGTGGATAGAAGATGAGTCCTTGCAATGGTTGCTTTGGTGTGTTTAGTCATAAACTGTTTGTTCCTGTAGAGGAGTCCCAAGTTTTTATTAACTTTCTTGATGGTTTGTGCTATGTGGATGTCAAACCTCAGGTTATTGTCTATTTCTACACCTAGCAGTTTATTGTGTGTGGGTGGACTAATTTGAATGTTTTAGTAGATGGTGAAATAACTATTTAGGGGAGGAGATCTGCCTGGGCTGAAAAGAATTAGTTATTTTTTTGGATTAAGAAGAAGTTTGATGTTAGTGAACCAAGTTTCAGCTAGGGTGAAGTTATTTTGGGTTTGGGTTTGCAGTTCACATAGGGTTGGGGCAGCACAAATAAGGGTGGTGTCATCTGCATATTGTACTACTGAGGCAGTGGGTGAGGATGAAGAGATCTTGTTAGTAAATAGAGAACAGCAAAGGGCCAAGGATGGATCCCTGAGGAACTCCTATGGTAACTGGTAACAGGGGGGACAGTTGTGTCTGCCATAGGACTGCTTGCTGATGGCCAGATAAGTAGCAGTTGAACCATGATATAGAGGGGGGACTTATATTTAGGGTAGACAGAGTTTCAAGAAGCATACTGTGATTTACCATGTCAAAGGATTTTGATAAGTCTAAGAATATGGAAGAAACAAATAGATCCTTGTTTCTATGGTGGTTAACTATATTGGTGAATGATGGTAATGCTGTGGTGATGGTATGTGAAGGTCTAAAGCCATGCTGGGATATGGAGAGTAGGTTGTTATTTTGGAGGTACTGCATTTGTTGAGTATGAACAACTCTTTCTAATATTTTGGATAAAGGTGATAGGATTGCTATTGGGTGATAGTTGGTGAGCTCTAAGGAGTTACCTCCTTTGTGCAGCGGAATGATATGTGATGTTTTCCACAAAGTGGGAACTTTGCATTCTAATAGAGATCTACTTATGAAAATAGAGACAGGATAGGCTTCAGCTGATATCTGAAGGAAGTCTGCTGGTAGCATATCAGCTGCTAGAGTAGTTGGTTTAAGTTTCCTAAGGAGTTTAGAAATTGCCTTGGTGGACACAGAGTGAAGGTGAAAACTGGGGGTATTGTTTTGTATATTGGGGTGGGTTGGGGTAGTTATTGGTGTGGGGGTGCTAATGCTATTTTGGGCATTGGCAAAGGTCTGGACTGTTTTGATAAAGAATATGTTAAATTGCATGGGAATGTTTTCATGGTTATTTGGTAGCACAGGGGTTGGAGTAGTGGACTTTCCTGGGTGTATTATACCATTTATTGTGGCCCAGAATTTTTGGGGGTTGTGAGCATATTTTTCTTGCATATTTTTATAGTTGCTAGATTTGTCTAGTTTGATTTGTTTTTTGGCTTTGTATGGTGCTCTAGATAGTTTTGTCTCAAAGTAGTGGTTTGGTTTTTTTGACATTGAATCCAGGCCTTGTTACTTTCTTTCATTACAGTTTTGGTATCCTTTCTTAGCCATTGGGCATAGTTAGTTTTTATTCTAATGGTTCTGGAGGGTGCATGATGATTTAAGATTTTTATGAAGGTTGTGTTAAAGTATTCAATGGCTTTGTCTAGAGATAGTTGTTTTAGGGGAGTCCATTTGCAGCTTTTTAGTGCATTGGTGAAGTCAGTAGCTATAAAGGTCTTTTTGTTTCAAACTACTCTGAGGATAGGTTGGCTGATGGTTTGGGATATGTTCCTGATTAGGTAGGTTGGATGATGGTCACTTAGGGTATCTGGAAGACAGCCAGATTGCTGTGCAAGAGTGGGGTCAGATACCAGGATCCAGTCTAAGATGGACTGGCGTTTGGATGTTTTGTCATTTCTAGTGGGGGTGGTTATAGTTTGGGTAAACCTGTGGAGGTTAATAAAGGCAGAGGAATTATGACTTCAGCAGTTAAGCCAGTCAATATTGAAGTCCCCTAATAGTATGGTTTTGTGTGGTAGGGAGCTGGAGATCCAAATAAGCAGGCTTTCCATTACAGTGATGTTATTGCCTGGTGGGATATAGCCACCTGCAATAATTATGTGTTTGTTGGAATTTATTTTTGATTTGGCAAGGATTAGTTCTACATCTTTGACTTGTTGGGTATTGTAATCTAGTTGTTCTATGGTGAGGTGATTTTGGAATAATATTGCAACACCTCCTCGCTTTTTTTTTAATCTGTCTCTTTGGATAATATTGTAACCAGAGATAAAGTTATTGGCTGTTTGGGCAATCTTCCATCTCTCTCAACTTTCTGATTTGAAAGCCTGCATTTGCACTTGTTTCTGTCCTGTAACTCGTCTAGTGCAGATACAGATTCTTAGTTTTAGCACTTAAATTTGCTTATTCATGCTCAGCACTTGTTCAAAACTTGTAAGCACTAAATAACCTACTAATTACTATAGCACTCAGTCTTCCTCATTACCTAGAGGAAAACAGTTTTTGTACTTACTTTTCTCACTGGCATTGAGAAAAACAGCTCTTGTACTCACTTTCCTCACTTATCTAGAGGAAAATAGTTTTTATTTAGGCATGTCCAAGGGTCAGCTCCCAGTGTTCTCCCCTGTCTATCTGATGAATCTGGGCATCTAGAGGCAATGTAGAAATTGCCTCATGTACACAGACAACCCTCTCCTACTCCTACCACCCAATACTACAACCTGTGAGAGATGCACTTATCTAGCCAAGCTGGAGGTATAGCTCTCTCCAACCAAGACTGAACCTGACAGTCATGAGGAGAAGGTAAACATTTGCACCACACCACACTCATCACATAGTCTCACTACGCCTACACTACCAAAATCCACACATAGAAACTCAAAAACATTTGCAGAGGCTCTCAATAATAATCTGCCTAAGCAACAGAGACCTCCAAAGCAAAAACACAAGCAACCTCCATCCCCCAACACAACCCAAATGACACATAGCCCACAGACTCAGTGTGCCACTCAAACACAGCCAATAAGGCAAAACAACATACCCAACACACTAGTCATAGGTGACTCTATAGTCAGGCACACTGATGTCCCACTCACCAGGCTAAACAAGGAGAAGGTTACTGTCAGCTGCCTGTCGGGTGCCAGGATCCGCCACATAACCCACGCACTCAGGTCACTCCACAACAAGTACAATTATGACTCTGTCATTGTCCATGTTGGTGTGAATGACCTGAGGCGTACCTCCCTGGACTACATGAAAAGAGACATGGAAGAGCTCTCCGATCTTGTAGCCCAGGCAGGTATGACCCTAGCCCTGAGTAGCATTCTGCCATCACCCAGAATGATACCGCAGTACAAGGACAAAATGATTGACTTTAACAATTGGCTAAGCTTCTGGTGTCATTCTAAGGGGATCCAGTATCTGTCTGCTTGGGATGACATGGTCAACAGACCATGATGCTTTGCCACAGATGGCCTGCACCTGTCAGCCCTGGGATTCCGGATACTGGCTAAGGCTCTTGCTGCCCCTATAGTGCCTTTTTTAGGCAGGGTTCAAGTAACAAATTCACCACCATAACAAGAACAAGCAAGCAAAAACTGAGGGTAATGCTACTCAATGCTAGAAGTCTAAATTTCAAAATGCACTCACTCAAGGCACTCCTTAAAATGAAGAACATTGATATCTGTGCAGTGACTGAGACCTGATTCAAGGCTCCAGAGAGCACCCCTGCACTACCAGGCTATAACTCATACCACACTTTTCGGCCATGTAACCTGGACCGAAACACCAAAGGTGGGGGGTGTCCATATTCATTAAGGATATCCACACCTCCAGGCTAGTTGCTCAGCATAATGCATCCGAGGTTATCCAAGTGCAACTAACTCTTGGCAAAACTGCAATCCAAATTGTAGCTTGCTACAGATCCCCCACCATGCCTCAGGATTCCCAATCCTCTTTTCTTGATGTACTGGAAAATATTAGGGTTCAACCAAACACTCTAATAATGGGCAACTTCAACTACCCCACCATTAACTGGGAAAACTACTCATGTACCAACTCCTTAGCACAACGCTTTCTGGAATTCATAAACTCCAATGCCCTAGATCAGCTTATCCACATCCCCACCAAGGGCAACAATATCCTAGACCTAGTCATTACCAGCATGAGTGACTGGTGTTCCACACCTGAAGTCAATTCCTCATTGGTCCAAGCCGACCATAAGCTAATCACCCTTGATATCCACATCCCACCCCCACCCCCCATTAAGGAAACCACAGTAAAAAATTTCTCCAAAGCCAACTTCCTTCTTCTTAAGACAGAAGTAGTGAACTTCATGACACCCATGCAGATGGACAATACAGTTACAACTGCTGAATCCTACACAAATGCACTCTATAAGCACTTACATGAGTGCATGGATCGTGCTATTCCAAACAGAACCAAGACGCTATCCTCCAAAAAAAAGAAGCCAATCTGGTGGTCCCCTGCCATAAACAAACTGTATAACAGAAGGAAGAAACTGTTGCAAAAGAGAGTAAAATCCCATGAGTGGAGGAGCTCCCTGGTCAGCCTCAGTAAGAAGGTGAGATCCCTTATAAGATCCTAAAAAGCTAGCTACGAAAATAAAATCGCCACTAATTCCAAGGACAACCACAAAGCATTTTATAGCTATGTCAAGAATCCCAATGGCAACACCCAGATCTGCTCTGAGTTACAGCACATAGGCACGAAAATTACAGAACCAACTGATATTGCCAACATCCTGGCAGATAGGTTCAGTGCTAACTTTACCCCCCTCACCCCCTAAAGGGCCCATATCTATACAGGAAGAATGCAGAGTCCCTGTAATCACAACTACGCAGGTGAAAGCTGCACTCTCTAAAGCCAAAAACACAGCATCCATGGGACCGGACAACATCCCAGGCTGCGTTTTACACGAACTTCAGAATGAACTGGCTCCTCACTTAAGCACCATGTTCAATAATAGCCTCGCATCAGGCTTTGTGCCCACTGAATGGTGCACAGCAACAGTTATCCCACTCCACAAAGGGGGAGCCACCACTGATCCTGGGCACTATAGACCTATTAGCCTGACAAGCCTGGTCTGCAAGGCCATGGAACGTATTATCATGGAACTCATAAACAAAGACATTGGTAACCTCCAAACTCTGGATCCCACCCAGTTCGGGTTTGTGAAAGGCAGATCATGCCTCCTGAACCTGATCGACTTCTTTGAGGCAGTCACTAAAGCCATAGATGAGGGTAAGGTGGTTCACACAGCCTATCTTGACCTCGCCAAGGCTTTTGACACCATCCCCTATTCTGGCATTATAGCTAAACTCAATAAACTAGGCATAAATCCCTATGTCACAAGATGGGTTGCCAACTGGCTCACTGACAGAACCCACACTGTAAAAGTTGCAGACTCCAAATCTGACCTCAAACCAGTGACAAGTGGAGTACCACAGGGTTCTGTCCAGGGACCGCTCCTGTTTGGTATCTACTTCTCTGAAGTATAGGCTAACACAGAAGGCCTCTGGCTAACAAAGTTCGCAGATGACTGCAAACTAGGAGGCACAGTCAAGTCCCCAAATGATGTGAACATCCTACAGAAGGGCCTCTCTGAGACAGATGCCTGGTGTCAGAGCCATGGCCTCAAGCTCAATGCCAAAAAGTGCAGTGTCATCTCCTTTGGCAAAAACTCTGTACCCATGAACTACCACATAGGCAGCAATCTACTTAACACCGAATGCGTGATAAGAGACCTTGGGACCCAGGTAGACAGTAGTCTCTCCTTTGATAGTCACATTGCCACAGTAGTCAGAAGCCCTTCTACGTGGCACACCTCATCATAAAAGGGTTCTCATCCAGGAAAAAAGAGGTCATCGTTCCCCTCTACTCGACACTCATTAGACCCATTATAGAGTACAACGCCCCTTTTGGAATGTACCTCACAAGACATCTGCAGCAGCTGGAAAGGCCACAGAAGTACCTCACAAAGAGGATTACTGGACTCAAACATATGCCCTACAATGACCGTCTCAAACAACTCCAGCTTTACTCCATAGCATATCGCCTACTCTGGGGTGATCTCTGCCTAACATATAAAGCTGTGTCAAACCCAGAGCTGTTGGACATGCTACACCTAAAGAAATCCCAATCCCTCCGAGCTACATGCTCTAGGGACCTAAACCTTGTCACCACAATAAACAGAACATGCTGGAGGGATAGATTCCTATCCCAGAGACTTCCCATACTCTGGAACAGGCTACCCATCTATGTCAAGCAAAGTTCTTCATTAGCACTCTTCAAGAAAAATCTTGACGAGTGGATGGGAAATAGGAAATACACCCCGGGGATCACTTCTGTGTCTCTGCTCAACAGTGGCACAGGAAAATAACTTTCTTGGGTGGCGTAAGCCAGGGAACCTTGTTGGCTAGACTTACGTAGGCCCTTGGGCTGATAGCCTAGTACCTACCTATAAACCTATACCTATAAACCTATAAAGTCCAAAAAACAGGAAAACCTTACTAAAGGTAACAGCTCACAGCAAGCAACAATACAAGTCCATAAAAAAGCAGTTACCACCAATATGGAGAAATATTTATTTGTCACTAGTACAAGGCAACAAATACGAAGATAAAAGCAATGAATAAAATCCAGAAACAGTAAGCGCTTTCAGGTTACTACCCTTCTTCAGACAATACATTACAAATACAGAAAATCATTTAAAACCCTTCATAACCAATCACTATTCAGCATTGAATCTGCCTTTTCTTCAGGGCGGGCTTAATAGGAATAACCTCATTGAGGCCAGGAAGTCTGTGTGCTGTCAGTTCTATAATCCACCTAGTTTCTTCACACTCAGTCCTGTTCACAATATCGCCCACTCTGTTCCCTTTGGATATCAGCCCAATAACCATGAATTTGAAATTATGACCTGTGAATGCTGATATGTGCCTAGAAAGTGTGTTATGCTAATTTTTTTAACCTAATGGTTGATAAGTGATTCAAGATTCTAGTTTTTAGCATACAGTTGGTCTTTCCTATGTAGTAACAATTACAAGATTGACGTGTGGCTAAATATATGACATTCATAGATCTACAATTGGCACTCACAGCAAAATGATAGTTTTTTCCTATGCTGGGGTGGATAAACTCAGTGTCTAGATTGATATAACAACAAGCCTTACAGGAACCACACGGTCTGGTCCCCTTCCTTGTCACTATGTGTCTATGGGTATCCCTGCCCAACTTCTGTTTGTACTTTCAAAAGTGCTTCTACTCTCAACAAAGGACAACATCCAGATCTCTCAGAGGTAATGCCATCAGTTTGTGTACTTATTCATTTGATTTACAAATTTGTTGCTAAAATTGGATATCTTTTTCCAAATATGCAACAAAATCTGGAAGTTTTAGGATTTTTGTGCACAAAAGCTGCCCAACTTCTGTTTGCACTTTCAAAAGTGCTTCTCCTCTCAACAAAGGACAACATCCAGATCTCTCAGAGATAATATCATCAGTTTGTGTACTTATTCATTTGATTTACAAATTTATTGCTAAATTTGGTTATCTTTTCCCAGATATGCAACAAAAAAAATGGAAATTTTAGGATTTTTTGCTCACAAAAGGTGCTCTGTTTGCACTTTGAAAATTGCTTCTCCTCTCAAAAATAAAGGACAACATCCAGATCTCTCAGAGGTAATGGCATCAGTTTGTGTACTTATTCATTTGATTTATAAATGTATTGCTAAATTTGATTATCTTTTCCCAAATATGCAACAAAATCTGGAAATTTTAGGATTTTTGCCTGGAAATGTTTACAGAAATATTTTCATACCCCGAGTAGACGCCAGAGAATTTTTCCTCATGTAGTTAGCAAATGTTAGAGGTCTGATGGGAAAGAAAGAGGTACCAGGAAGCATATTTTCTGGGAATGTGGTAGGTTGGTAGACATTAAGGAGTCTCTGTGGGATTTGCCAGAGATGATGAGTTGATGGACTGGTGTGATGAGGGAGATGACATTTTTGAGCTAAGGTACAGAATCAGAATTGCCTAAACATGCTCATCTAATTATGGTGGCTACCAAAAAAGAAATTACTAGAAAATGGAAATCAAAATCTACACTGACTGTATTAGAAGTAGTGACTATAATAACAGAGAAAAAACAACTACAATTGAGATCTTTAGAAAAGGGTAGGAGCAAACTGCATAGGAAAAAATGTGAATTGTGGGAACAGTACATACAGGGTTGGAATGAGGTTTAGAAGAAGGTAGGATTTAAATGAGCTATGTAATGTTTGACTGAAAAATAATTGGGTAGATTATAAGTGATGTATAATGTTTGCAACTGGCAGTGTGTCAGTATGGTTTGTGATGTAAAACGCTTGCAACTAGGATTGTGTTGGTGTGCTTTGTTTTCATTTATATAAATGTATGATTACTTATGTCATAAGTGATGGTTTAATAAAGATGTTTTTGTTTTAAAAAAGGGGGCAGGAATTGAATAATTTATGTAATGTTGCTTAGGTTATAATGATACAGAGCAATATAGGTGAAGTATAATCTTTGTTAATGTTAATTTGTTAATACAGTTTGATTACTTTTGTATAAATGTAAATTTTCCTATGTCACAAGTGATAATTCAGTAAAGGTGTTTAAAAATTTGGTAATCTTTTACATTTTATATTGCTTTGATGTAGAGAAGGTAGTTACTAAAAAGTGACACTGAGAGAAAGATAGAGTGGAGAATGAAAGATGGAGTTGTTAGGAAGATTTTAAGGGCCTTTGCATGTGGATGAGTTTCACACTTTGGCAATTAAAGTACTGAGGTACACTTTGTGAAGATAATCATTCTACTTTGAAGTGCATTGGATGCAGTAGCCCTCCCCAGTTCTTAGGTCAGTTGTCTGCAAAGGCTACATCTATGAAGTTCTCACCTATGAAGCTGTGACTGCTTTCACACAGAAGTCTGGACTAATAGTGTTAGATCATTTTAAGCAATAGTAAAGCCAAGGTACAGTCCTTCCCAAGTGTAGCACCAACCCAACAGCATACTCTTTTAGTACTGAAAAAACAGCTCCTAAAATTATAGGATTCAACATAAATAACATAAGTAAACAAATAAATAAGTTGCTAGACAGTGGTGGATTAAGTGTACCTTGAAAGTTTTTTTGAAATGATGGGCCCCCTCCCACCATACTTTTTCTAGCACCACACATAAATACGTATTTTAATTTGTATGCACCTTCCTCATTACTCTAAAGGTATTCTTATCTAATAGACAGTTTTAAATTATATTTATTGCTTAATAAAGCAAAATTTGTTTTAAATTGTAATGTCTTGAACGTTTTTTCTAGCAAGAAGTGAAACAGATGTCGTTAACGTGTAAAAACAAAATTACACATTTTCAAACATTTCATCCATTTTAAAAGATTACTTGAACTGTTATTATTTTAGTTTTGCATGACTAGTATGGATTTGTGTAATGTAGGCTGGAATATTTTGCTGTGTCCATTTTTTTATCACAATCAGATATGATATGAATACAGTCAACAAAATGGCTGTAATTGATGGATACAGACATTGGTCTCTCTGTGTTTTTTCTAGGTACTTCAGTTTCCACCAAAAATTGTGGGTTGACTGGCTACTCTGAAACTGCTCATATAAATTGCATCCATATTTGTTGTTGTAACCTAAGTAAGCCTGCAAATAATTCATTTCCTTGGTTGGTTAAAAAACATATAACTTTTAGTTAAATGGACTGAGGACTGATTAAAGTGATCATTGCATGGAATACCATGATCAACTTTACTCAAAAGGTAGAAAAGCTGAAAATGGTTTCTGTTTTCATCAAGAGAAGTAATATTCTTGGAATTTGGATATGGGGAAGTTTCTACTTGTTGACTAAAGTAAACTGTGTTATTTCAGATCATGCTGTCTATAAAGAACCAATGGACTGACCTAAGGCATCGCTCTTCTGCCTTTGTCCCAGATAAAGATATCAATTAGAGATAATGCAATAGTGAAAACAACTTTATTTAAGATAGAGTGGTATTTGAGACAAATAAATCAATGCAAGCAGAGAGCTAAACTAGTCATCATTACAAAATATTTAAGATATTAGTTTACTCAAGAAAGAGTTTCATTCAGTATCTAATTCTGTACATGATATACACTTAAGTGTCAGGTAAGGATATAAAGTATTCACATTTAATACATTGTACTGGAAATAAAGCAAATTGTATTAAAAATATGTAACCGTAGTTGCACTACATTTAATTGGTAAATAAATATTTCTAACTGAATTTGTAGAGAGTGTTACTTGTCTTATCTAGAAGTAACATTACCAGTAACAAAACTGTAATGCAAACTCTACATTTTCACAGTACAAAACACACTAGCCTAATCTGTATTACAAAGGCTGTTATGCTAAAGACAGTGATGTAACGCATGCATATACACCTCCTACAAACATAAGTTAGCATTAAGGTCTCAACAAGAAGAGGCAAAATATTTCAAATAATAAAGGCAGGGTGTGATGGTTAAAGCTGTGGCGGAATTTAGAAAAAAATTCTTGCAGCTCAACACCAGGTGAAACTTAAACAGTAAAACAAGTCCTGCTGAATGTAAAGCTGTGCTCAAACACAAACCAAGAAACATGCACAAAACTGTAGAACACAGCACCACAGCAAACCAATAAAAAGCAGATGGCAAAGAGCAGTGTAAAATCCAAATAGACTTGTATTCGAACACAGGTGAGCACTTTCGCGATAAAATCGCTTCTTCAGACCACACAAAAAATCAGCAGCATCTCAAATATTTAAAATGGAATCAATTAAATATCTACCAATAAAATACATTCAAGTACAATAGCCATAAAAATTTAAAGGTACAGCTTTCTTTTAAGACAGAAATCATAAAAGGCTATTTCCATAAAAACACACATAGCAGTATACTTATTTAAGAAGCTTTCTTTCTTTCAGAACTGGCTTAAGAGGTACTGATTCATTCAAACCTGCACCTCTTTGCGCTGATAGTTTAAGAATCCATCTTGATTCATTCCTTTCAGTGACATTAGTTATATCACTTATCCTAAAACTTTCATAAATTATTTCTACTGCCATAAACTTAAACCAATGGTTAGTGCCTTTCTCTAATATATGTTTAGCAGTATAACTATGGCCCTTATTGGCACAATAATAATGGTCTCTAATTCATTCCTAAAGTCGCCTATTAGTTTTTCCTATATACAATTTTGAACAAGTCACACACTGTGCTAAATAAACTGTTTTTAGTGTCATAATTAGCTTTAACTTTAAAGACATAATGATTACCATTGTCTGGTTGTATAAATGTATTGGATACATCAATGTATTTAAAAAAGTACATTTACCACAGATAGAGGTACCAAAACTAATTGTTCTAATACTAGGTTGTTGTAGTTTTTTATTTTTATAAACAAAATTTGGGGCTGTACTAACAAACTCCCATAGAATAGAGTCAGAAGATAAAATATGCCATTTTTTTGTAATATTTTTATATCTATGCTGTCAGTACTAAAAGTCATACAATAAGCTACATTGCTATAACTATTATTATGGGCAGTCTTTCTTATGTTTTCTTTACGTGACAAAAACGGGCGTCCACTACTTTGTCTGTCTAACTTGACCCTTTCACATGCTTTACTAACTTCAAAATGTTTATAACCACGTTCTATAAATTCCATACTAGTGGAACACATAGTTGTTTCAAATTTTTGTTCCTGGTCATGGAGCCTAGAAACTCTTAAAAGTTGACCTCTTACCACATTTTTAAAAATATGTGGTGGATGCATACTATTACGTTCAAGATGACTATGTGTATAACATAGTTTTCTATATCTCTTAGTGTGCAGCTTTCCATCTATGCCCCTATACAAGGTAACATCAAGGAAATCTAAGTGCAAGAATATTTCAGAGTAAACTTAAAGAAGGGTGTACTTGAATTTATAGCACTTAGAAAATTATTTAAACTTTCAAGGTCTCCTTTCCAGAAAATATATGTCATCAACAAAACACTGACAGAATTTTACATGCACATTAAATTGTTCAACATTTAAGGTGCTTACATTTTCCCAGTATGCCATGACCATATTGGCGTAGCTATTGGCACAGGACATGCCCATAGCTATGCCAGAGGTCTGCAAGTAATACTGCTTCTCAAATAGAAAAACAACTGAGCAGCAACTTAGAAGAACTGCTCTTTCTCCAGAACAGGTAGTACGGCCTAAAACACTGAATATTTCTGGTGACTCTGTTTTTTTGGGTCTCCCTTTACCCTGCAAATTCCAACACAAGGAATACAAAGATGTGAACATCGAAGGAAAGAAATTCAAGAGAAAGGACTCCTTTCAGGATCGAGAACCACAAACTCTCAAGAAAATGTGGAATATAACAAACAACTAGTATGGAACTTATCGCAGAGACAGTTAACAGAAGCTGAACTTTCTTTACTTAAAAAAGGTTTGTTTTTTATTCCTTCTCAAAGAAGGGCTAATTTAGCTGATACTATTATGGAGCTGAAATTGTTTGTATGAAAAATAGCACTTAAAGAGCAGTTTGGTTTTTCTGTGTCACATGAAAGTGTATGTAACTATAAAAAGCCAAGTGCTCTCTGTCCAGCATTGTCTTCCACCAGAAGTTTTTTCAAATGTATGTGAACAACATATTTATAATCTTTTTGAAACCAATAGCGAATGTAAACAAAATAAGTTTTATAACTTAAATAAAAATGAGAGACAAGCACTTGAAAACTTGCAGAGATATAGTGACGTAATATGACCAGCCGATAAAAGCAATTCCTTTGTTGTGTTAGATAAAGAGTATTATGTTACTACTATGAATACCATGCTTAGAGATGACAATACATATACCAGCAAAGAACTTTATTCTGTACAAAAGTTAATTGAAAGGTTCACTAAGTCTCTTGTTAACTGCTTTGAAGAAACAGTTATTTCTAAGGTGGCAAATCAAGTTACAAGCTGGGCAAAAGCCAGGCTTGAATGAAATTATTTCCATTAAACCCATTTTAAATAGAAAAGCTTTATCTGGTAAATAATTTAAAGTGTTTTAATAAGATTTTGTAATACAAAGTTTACATATAATATATGCATTTTATTAAAGTATGTATTCAGAATGTTGTTTTTAAATAGAAAAAAATTGTATATATGGTTTTAACATTGGTCAGAAACCTATTTAATATTAATGATTTTGTCACATTAATTACTTGTGATGTCACAGTAGTTGGCTATAAATGAAGAACATGAGAATGTTGATTGATTCTGATGAAATCCCTATGTGAGGGAAGAAAGCGCTCAATCTAGTAATTCTATGTGGTGTTTTTATTTATCTAGTGGTTAAAAATAAACTTCAAGTATTTTTTCATCTCAGCAGTGATATTTTTGTACAATATGTTGATGACTACTCATCTGCTCTGCTTCCTCTATGACTTCAGTCTGAACTATTACCTAGAAATCCTTTACCTCTATAAAAACCTTCCTTGCACTCTCTCTTAAATCCTGCCAAAACATAACTAATGCTCATTATCACCAAGTACGGTGCACTCAGAAACTTCAAAATCATAATAACATCAGAATATTCAAAAAGAAATAGTCTCCAAACCTAAGCTTCTAGGTATTACCATGGACAATCAGCTCACATTTGACACACATATCTAAACTGTAGTAAAGAAAACATATCAAAAAACGATCTACTTGGGGCGTGGCCAAGATACCAGTCTGATAGCAGCAGAAATCCATAGCCCTGCTTAGATTTTAATATCCTGACAGGAAATATACTTTAATTTTTAGAAACATCTAACCAGAAGTATACTAAAAGTTAGATTAACATAGACTCTTTATTATTTTCTAAAAATTAATACATAGTCAAGAGAATTTTTTAATTATTCCTGTCAAGAATTTTTCTACTGGAGATCTCAAGATGAGCAACTCGAAGAACCCACAGCAGGAGAGTGCAGTGAAGAAAGAACTACATCTTATAACAACAAACATCCAAGAACTGTCACTAAAAACATGAGCAACGTGAAGAACCCACACCAGGAGAGTGCAGTGAAGAAAGAACTACATCTTATAATAAACATCCAAGAACTGTCACTAAAACATGAGCAACGTGAAGAACCCACACCAGGAGAGTGCAGTGAAGAAAGAACTACATCTTATAATAACAAACATCCAAGAACTGTCACTAAAGCATGAGCAACGTGAAGAACCCACACCAGGAGAGTGCAGTGAAGAAAGAACTACATCTAATAACAAACATCCAAGAACTGTCACTAAAAACATGAGCAACGTGAAGAGCCCACAGCAGGAGAGTGCAGTGAACAAAGAACTACATCTTATAATAACAAACATCCAAGAACTGTCACTAAAAACATGAGCAACGTGAAGAACCCACACCAGGAGAGTGCAGTGAAGAAAGAACTACATCTTATAATAACAACCATCCAAGAACTGTCACTAAAAACATGAGCAACGTGAAGAACCCACACCAGGAGAGTGCAGTGAAGAAAGAACTACATCTTACAATAACAAACATCCAAGAACTGTCACTAAAAACATGAGCAACGTGAAGAACCCACACCAGGAGAGTGCAGTGAAGAAAGAACTACATCTTACAATAACAAACATCCAAGAACTGTCACTAAAAACATGAGCAACGTGAAGAACCCACACCAGGAGAGTGCAGTGAACAAAGAACTACATCTTATAATAACAAACACCCAAGAACTGTCACTAAAAACATGAGCAACGTGAAGAACCCACAGCAGGAGAGTGCAGTGAAGAAAGAACTACATCTTATAATAACAAACACCCAAGAACTGTCACTAAAAACATGAGCAACGTGAAGAACCCACACCAGGAGAGTGCAGTGAAGAAAGAACTACATCTTATAATAACAAACATCCAAGAACTGTCACTAAAAACATGAGCAACGTGAAGAACCCACACCAGGAGAGTGCAGTGAAGAAAGAACTACATCTTATAATAACAAACATCCAAGAACTGTCGCTAAAAACATGAGCAACATGAAGAACCCACAGCAGGAGAGTGCAGTGAAGAAAGAACTACATCTTATAATAACAAACATCCAAGAACTGTCACTAAAAACATGAGCAACGTGAAGAACCCACACCAGGAGAGTGCAGTGAAGAAAGAACTACATCTTATAATAACAAACATCCAAGAACTGTCACTAAAAACATGAGCAACATGAAGAACCCACAGCAGGAGAGTGCAGTGAAGAAAGAACTACATCTTATAATAACAAACATCCAAGAACTGTCACTAAAAACATGAGCAACGTGAAGAACCCACAGCAGGAGAGTGCAGTGAAGAAAGAACTACATCTTATAATAACAAACATCCAAGAACTGTCACTGAAAACATGAGCAACATGAAGAACCCACACCAGGAGAGTGCAGTGAAGAAAGAACTACATCTTATAATAACAAACATCCAAGAACTGTCACTAAAAACATGAGCAACGTGAAGAACCCACACCAGGAGAGTGCAGTGAAGAAAGAACTACATCTTATAATAACAAACATCCAAGAACTGTCACTAAAAACATGAGCAACGTGAAGAACCCACACCAGGAGAGTGCAGTGAAGAAAGAACTACATCTTATAATAACAAACATCCAAGAACTGTCACTAAAAACATGAGCAACGTGAAGAACCCACACCAGGAGAGTGCAGTGAAGAAAGAACTACATCTTATAATAACAAACATCCAAGAACTGTCACTAAAAACATGAGCAACGTGAAGAACCCACACCAGGAGAGTGCAGTGAAGAAAGAACTACATCTTATAATAAACATCCAAGAACTGTCACTAAAAACATGAGCAACGTGAAGAACCCACACCAGGAGAGTGCAGTGAACAAAGAACTACATCTTATAATAACAAACATCCAAGAACTGTCACTAAAAACATGAGCAACGTGAAGAACCCACAGCAGGAGAGTGCAGTGAAGAAAGAGCTACATCTTATAATAACAAACATCCAAGAACTGTCACTAAAAACATGAGCAACATGAAGAACCCACACCAGGAGAGTGCAGTGAAGAAAGAACTACATCTTATAATAAACATCCAAGAACTGTCACTAAAAACATGAGCAACGTGAAGAACCCACACCAGGAGAGTGCAGCGAACAAAGAACTACATCTTATAATAACAAACATCCAAGAACTGTCACTAAAAACATGAGCAACATGAAGAACCCACACCAGGAGAGTGCAGTGAAGAAAGAACTACATCTTATAATAAACATCCAAGAACTGTCACTAAAAACATGAGCAACGTGAAGAACCCACACCAGGAGAGTGCAGCGAACAAAGAACTACATCTTATAATAACAAACATCCAAGAACTGTCACTAAAAACATGAGCAACGTGAAGAACCCACAGCAGGAGAGTGCAGTGAAGAAAGAGCTACATCTTATAATAACAAACATCCAAGAACTGTCACTAAAAACATGAGCAACGTGAAGAACCCACAGCAGGAGAGTGCAGTGAAGAAAGAACTACATCTTATAATAAACATCCAAGAACTGTCACTAAAAACATGAGCAACGTGAAGAACCCACACCAGGAGAGTGCAGTGAACAAAGAACTACATCTTATAATAACAAACATCCAAGAACTGTCACTAAAAACATGAGCAACGTGAAGAACCCACAGCAGGAGAGTGCAGTGAAGAAAGAGCTACATCTTATAATAACAAACATCCAAGAACTGTCACTAAAAACATGAGCAACGTGAAGAACCCACACCAGGAGAGTGCAGTGAAGAAAGAGCTACATCTTATAATAACAAACATCCAAGAACTGTCACTAAAAGCATGAGCAACGTGAAGAACCCACATCAGGAGAGTACAGTGAAGAAAGAACTACATCCTATAATAACAAACATCAAGAACTGTCACTAAAAACATGAGCAACGTGAAGAACCCACACCAGGAGAGTGCAGTGAAGAAAGAACTACATCTTATAATAAACATCCAAGAACTGTCACTAAAAACATGAGCAACGTGAAGAACCCACACCAGGAGAGTGCAGCGAACAAAGAACTACATCTTATAATAACAAACATCCAAGAACTGTCACTAAAAACATGAGCAACGTGAAGAACCCACAGCAGGAGAGTGCAGTGAAGAAAGAACTACATCCTATAATAACAAACATCAAGAACTGTCACTAAAAACATGAGCAACATGAAGAACCCACACCAGGAGAGTGCAGTGAACAAAGAACTACATCTTATAATAACAAACATCCAAGAACTGTCACTAAAAACATGAGCAACGTGAAGAACCCACACCAGGAGAGTGCAGTGAAGAAAGAACTACATCTTATAATAACAAACATCCAAGAACTGTCACTAAAAACATGAGCAACGTGAAGAACCCACACCAGGAGAGTGCAGTGAAGAAAGAACTACATCTTATAATAAACATCCAAGAACTGTCACTAAAAACATGAGCAACGTGAAGAACCCACACCAGGAGAGTGCAGCGAACAAAGAACTACATCTTATAATAACAAACATCCAAGAACTGTCACTAAAAACATGAGCAACGTGAAGAACCCACAGCAGGAGAGTGCAGTGAAGAAAGAGCTACATCTTATAATAACAAACATCCAAGAACTGTCACTAAAAACATGAGCAACGTGAAGAACCCACAGCAGGAGAGTGCAGTGAAGAAAGAACTACATCTTATAATAACAAACACCCAAGAACTGTCACTAAAAACATGAGCAACGTGAAGAACCCACACCAGGAGAGTGCAGTGAAGAAAGAACTACATCTTATAATAAACATCCAAGAACTGTCACTAAAAACATGAGCAACGTGAAGAACCCACACCAGGAGAGTGCAGTGAAGAAAGAACTACATCTTATAATAACAAACATCCAAGAACTGTCACTAAAAACATGAGCAACGTGAAGAACCCACAGCAGGAGAGTGCAGTGAAGAAAGAGCTACATCTTATAATAACAAACATCCAAGAACTGTCACTAAAAACATGAGCAACGTGAAGAACCCACAGCAGGAGAGTGCAGTGAAGAAAGAGCTACATCTTATAATAACAAACATCCAAGAACTGTCACTAAAAACATGAGCAACGTGAAGAACCCACAGCAGGAGAGTGCAGTGAAGAAAGAGCTACATCTTATAATAACAAACATCCAAGAACTGTCACTAAAAACATGAGCAACGTGAAGAACCCACAGCAGGAGAGTGCAGTGAAGAAAGAACTACATCTTATAATAACAAACACCCAACAACTGTCGCTAAAAATGGACAAATTCGAAAAGAAAATAGATATTATCAAACAAGAATGCAGTAAACAACTGCAACTTCTAAATGGAATAGTAAAAAAAACAATCTGAACAGATTATTGCCTTAGAGGAAACAGTAACTGACCTAGATACTAGAGTGACAAAAAATGAACATCAGAATGAATTTCTTCTGAAACAAAACACCAGGCTGATTGAGTAACTGGAAGACCTTGAAAGTAGATCAAGAAGGAATAACATAAGAATATATGGAATTCCTGAGGAAGAAGAGGGTACTAACATGATTCAGTTCCTCAGTAAGTGGTTTCCATCAGTACTAAACATGCCTGAATCCCTCTCTTTTGGAATTGAGAGGGCTCATCGGTCCCTGGCAAATCCAACTTCATCTCTGAGTTCATCTAACCCCAGGTCTATAATAGTTAGATTTCTTTCCTCACAAGACAAGGATTTAGTGCTGAAATCAGCTTAGACTAATTTCCCTATCAAGATGGGTGAAAAAGTTATTCATTTTGACAATAACTACAACCCTATAGTCATATCCAGAAGAAAGGAGTGTGTTCCTCTAATTAAGTCCTAGAAAAAAGCCAATATTAAAGCTCAAATTCATTTTCCTGCAAGAATAAGAATCACCTTGCCAGAAGTAGTGAAGATCTTTGATTCCCTACAAGAAGCAATAGAATTTATCCAAAAGAAGAAAGTTCTGTTGGACATAGAAGAAATGGAATGGTCATCCCAAAGTTTGAAGAAACAAGCAACAAAAAATGGATGGTCTGCGATGAAAGGAGCAAACAAAACTAAGAAATTAAAGGACAAATGAATAAATTCCTTCTAATTTTAAATGCTTTGTTTTATGAATCATAATATATTTGATTCTGGAAAGTCTCTATGGTGTAAGGTAATGTGAATCATTTTTATTATTAACTTTCTCTTTTCCTTTCTATATCTACTTCTAATTACATATAGTACTAAGTATTTAAATAACATTCTCTCTCTCTCTTCTTTCTTCCTATTATTTTTTGTTACCAATGTTCTTTTTCTCTCTTTTCCCCATTATATGTACTTTACATACTTTTCCCTTTTAAATAACTACAAATGATATATGTATTCTAGTTCTTCAGTAATAGTATAATTTGACTTAATACCAAAGTGCATTTTTTCTAGTGGGTCGGTGGTGGGGTAACAAGGTGTTTCTGATTAGTGTTTCTAACTAGATGTTTTAGACTCTTTGTTTAGATACATTTAAGCATTGTTAAATGGTTGTACTTAGAATTCTTTTCTCTTGAAATTCTGTTATCCTTCACTAGATACTTTAAATGGTAAATAATTAGCTCTGATAAAAGTGTTTAACTCCTTTGAAAATGCCTATGTTCTCTTATAGCTGTGTACATTCTGCAGAGTCAATGACACTATTAGTAACTAAATGACATCAAGTGAACTAGGAGCTGCATTAGAAAACTCATTATGCATATTAACATCAGACATGTTATATAACTAAACCTTTAATAACTAAGAGGGTTGTGAGCCCTTTTTCACCCTCTCTCTCTTTCTCCCCCCTTCTTGATGAAAGATGTCAACATAGATATTGTTAATGCATATGAGTAATATGTGTATAATTGCAAAATATAATAGTTATGTTGTAATAAGTATATATTCAACTGATCCTTACATGAAAAATGTTAGATAGATGACTGATAAAATGGTCAAATCATCTGATGTTGCTTGAAAGGTTTTTGAAATATTGACAATGTTTTTAACCTTCAGCTTCTAATATTTATGCAAACTTTGATCTGATGTGTATTTCTGGCATATCTACGTATTAGAGGTGCTATTATCATATGTGACATATTCATATAGCTTCAGGTATATTGGACACTCATTCTAATGTATATTTCATGGATTCAGATTTCCTTAATTGCTTTCATAATGCATTTCTTTTTTGTTTTTGTACTATATTCTAAGCAGAGTTGGATAATTTGTATCTTTTGGTATTGGAGAGGTGGTGGATGGACGGTTTAGTTAAGTTTTAACTAAACCAGAAACTTTTGTTTCATGTATGTGTTTGTAAATAGTTTTGGATTTGGTTTTTGAAAGTAATGCTTAATACACGTTATGCATCCATGATAAAGTTTTCAGTGGATTTCAAGTCAACACGGAAGAAAGGTCTTTCAGTTAGTAATAACATACACATTACAGTCAATGGCTTATAAATGTTTATCATTAAATATTAATGGTTTGAACAATAATGTCAAAAGAGATGGTTTGCTTAAATATATCAAAATGCATAAAGCCCTGATCATCTTTTTACAGGAACCCCATCTGTTAAAAAAATCTACAAAAATACTCATTCAATGGCTATACCATTCTGGCTGATTCGTGTTTTAAGACTTTGAGAAGGGGTACTCTTATTCTATGGAAAATACTTATACTATGCCAAGAATTATAGACACAATTTCAGATAAAGATGGGATGTTAAGCATGGTTATTTTGGAAATCAATAGGAAGTATTATACTTTGACTAATACATACCAGGACTGAGTACTAAATATGTTGACAAATATCTGGACCTGATTACTTTAAATGCAAAAGGGGAAATTATAGCAAAAGGTGATTTTAACTGCCTATTATCAGGCAATGATACTTCTAAAAATGGTAAAATAAAACTAACATCTCAAGCCCAGAAGTTAAATGACTTTACAAACCAGATGAACCTTAAAAATATACATGGTCAAAGAGAACATTATTCCTTATTCTATACTCACTATTCATATTGGTTTGGTACACGAACATTGATAAGGTCTTTGTATCAATTAATATATACTCTAAAATAAGTGACATATCTATAATGTCTTGTCCACTTTCGGACCATAATGCTATAAACTTTACATTAACTATGCATACAGTTGATTTAAGATTTCTAGAGAGAATTCCTGCTTACATAACTAACTTAAAAGATTTTAGGGAATGGATAATGAAAGAAATAGACATGTTTATGGAAACAAATGATAATGGTGAAGTGACTGATACCATACTATGGTACACCTTTAAAGTTTATATATATATATATATATATATACAGATATATGGTAGAATAAAATCTTGGTACCTTTAAAAAGAGAGAGTGGAACAAAGAACTTTTAGACTCACAAAAACATAGACAATATAAAAATGGATGCAAAACCAAATAAAGTAGCATATAATGAAATGATTAAGTTAAATCAAAAATACGTAGACGTTCTGAATCACAAGGTAGTCATAAACCTGGAAAAATTGAAATTGCAATATTATGCTGTAAATCCCAAATATCTACATAAAATAGTGGTAAGATCCAAAAAAATAAACAATCAAAATTTTATTAATGAGATTAAATATAAAAGTGATGGTTCAGTTAAGAGTACATCTAATGTAATGGGCATATTAGAAGTATTCAAAAACTACTCTAAATATATCAATAATAACACATCACTTTTGGAGACAGATAATGTAATAAATTCTTTTATTCAAGAAAATATAACTACTAAGGTCTCAATGCAACAAAATAACATATTAAATAAACAAATAACACTAACAGAAGTGAAAGAGCAAATAAAAAAATTAAAAGATAATAAAGCTCCAGGACTAAATGGAATAATTCCTGAACTATATAAAATTTTTTCAGAATCTATAATAAAGAAAATGATGAGTGCCTTTACTATGGTTAAGCAAAAATATATAACACCCCCATCGTGGAAATATTCAATTATCTCCCCCATATTAAAACAAGGTAAGGACCCCAAATCTTGTGATTCATATAGGCCAATTTCATTACTAAACACTGATTATAAAATTTTCATGACAATATTAGCTAATAGGATAAAGAAAATATTACCTAATCTAATACATAATGATCAGACAGAGTTCATTCTTCATAGAAAAGTACAAGATAACATTATTAAATTACTATCATTAATAGACATAGCATGCAAATACAAAAAAACCTAACTATTATCAACCTAGACATAGAAAAGGCTTTTGATTCTATTAGTTGGTCTTATCTACAAAGGTTTCTAGTTGGTTTTGAATTTTCCTCAGATTTTGTCAACTTATTAATGAAAATTTGTAGTGGGGCACAAGCTTATGTGAAAATTGGATCATGTCTTTCCTCACCACTAGAAATCCTCAAGGGAACTAGACTAGGTTGTCCTTTGTCACCATTATTGTTTGCTCTTTCAGTGGAACCTTTTGCTACATATATCAGAAACAAGCAAAATATAAAAGGCTTTCAAATTAATAAGGACTATTGTCCTAAGATACAGTTATTTGCTGATGATTTGTTGTTAACGTTGGGTGATATTGATGGTTCTTTGCATGATCTTATAAATACCTTAAGCAAGTTTGAAAGAATTTCAGGGCTTAAATTTAATCATAATAAATCCAAAACATTACTAATTAACAAAAAGATCAACAAAAACGTAAGAGAGAATAGCCTGTTTAATTGGGGGAATGAGGTATTAAAATATTTGGGTGTCAATATAAAGAGGTACATGGAAAGAGTCTGTTAAACTATACTACAATAATTTAATAACCACCATTAGTGAACTAATCAAAAGATGGAATAAAATGTTCTTCACAATGGAGGATAGGATCTCTTTAATTAAAATGATATACAGTCATTGATACTACCCCCTCCCAAAAAAATATTTAAAAGATTAGATTCCATGCTACTTACATTTTTATGGTTCCCCTTAAAACCTAGGATTGCATATAAATGGCACATTAGAGTTTGGAACAGTAATGGGATAGCATTCCCTAGCTTAGATCTTTATTCCAAATCATGACAATATTAGCTAATAGGATAAAGAAAATATTACCTAATATAATACATAATGATCAGGCATAGTTCATTCCTCATAGAAAAGTGCAAGATAACATTATTAAATTATTGTCATTAATAGACATAGCATGCAAATAAAAAAAAACAACTATTATCAGCCTAGACATAGAAAAGGCTTTTGATTCTATTAGTTGGTCTTATGTACAAAGAATTCTGATTGGTTTTGAATTCTCCTCAGATTTTGTCAACAGATTAATGAAAATTTGTAGTGGGGCACAAGCTTATGTGAAAATTGGATGTCTTTCCTCACCACTAGAAATCCTCAAGGAAATCCTCAAGGGAACTAGACAAGGTTATCCTTTGTAATATTACATTGGATCACACCTACCTATACATCTGGCTGGAAAACAATACATGAGAATCATATAACTGATGTCAGAACTATAGAAAATCAATTTAAGGAACAATATGGAATAAGCAGAGTTCATTGGTTTTTATGTGAATTTTGTTTACTTAATAAGAAGTTTGATCATTTTTCTTATGGCATTAATTAAATATTTAATAACTTTAAAACTATAATTGATTGTAATTACAACATTAAACAATTTTTATTTCTTATATTCCCTATAGTATACTCCCCTGAGTGATTCTTTCAACATCAACATCAATGCGATGCAAACATTAAAGGAAAATAACTTGATATTCTGGCATCATTTTATTGAAAATAAGAGTATCAAACCACTAAACTCTCTTTTATGTAGTTTTGATAATAGTCAAGACAGTCTGTTGTTTATACATTCATTACAGCAGTTTATAGAAAACAGAGCATCAATCAACCTAGAGACTGAATCTATCCCTAGCTTAATTCAGCTTTTTATTAGGTGTCTTGAAAAGACAGATAATCAAAAATTAAGTATCTCACCTGTCTATAAGATACTAAGAGAAGACACTCTAAAGTTTGACTCAGATTTTTGGGATTACTATGTAAAGATTAATGGAGAACAAATATCTGATGAATCCAAAAAATTGTTATCGAATTGTACATATGGTACCTCTTCTTCATTATATTGGAGATTGTATACATGGAAATTTATGAATAGGAGTTTCTATACACCACGTAAAATAAATCTTATACTCAAAAACAGTGAAAGTAAATGTTGGAAATGTGATGAAGTACTAGAGGCCAACTGGGTTCACATATTCATTGAATGTTGAAATGTTGTTCAGTACTGGAAAAACTTCAGATATTTTGTAAATGCTTTATCGTCTGATAATTGTCATACTTCTAACTCACTAATCCTAAAAACGAAATGCAAACCATTTGTTGTAGAAGTCATAACATTACTCATAAAAAAATAGCATGGCAAAAATTGGGAAACCTTTTGAACAAATACTGATAACTTCTAATGGATAAAAATGATTGTTTATCATGGATGAATGTAAATATTGTAAATAGTTTGTTATTGTTTTATTGTATTTGTTATATGTACATTTGCATATGTTTATAATGAAAACAACATAAAATGTTTTTGAAAAAAAAAAAACAATCTACTTTACAGCCCAACTTCTTAACTGGATGTTCTTGAAAAAGTACTGCTTCATCCTACTTCCTCTTAAGTGTATTCTGAGCCTCTTCCCTCCTTACAAACAATAAGATAACATCAGTGTATAAAATAGAGCAATGCTATAGCAAAAATGCTAAATTTGGTACTAAGATGTCCATCTCCACTCACCACTTTTTGGGCCTCAAACAACTAAACAAAATAGAATTTTCAGACTGCTTAAGGTATACACATTTAAAATTGACTCATAACATTTTATTCTCTTCTTTCCCAATAAATACCCTTCCCTTAATCCACTCCTACAATGGCATTCTCCAGTGATCTCTTTGATCTACAGACAAAAACCAACTTATTGTCACAAAATCATTTAACTCACCTGGAGATTCCTGATATTCCACTTACGTCTCAAACCTGTAGAATTCTATTCTCAGTACACCACATTATATATCCTCTGCTAAATGCTTCAAAGATAAATTGTAAGATTATCTACTTACCTCCTGGCTCTGCTCGGTACTTCTCCAAATTAGAGTAATATCCAATAATACCTTTCTTTACCTACCCCCTTAATGTAGCTAAAATAATTCTTTGATTTCCTGTCCTTGCCTATTTAAGTGGTACAGTGTGAAATATTTTCTGCTTAAAAACCTCAGCTTTGGCCGGCTAAGAACTTGCTATATTCAACTGGACGTATAAGAGAATTTAAGTACCTTTATCTGCTTTTTTTTTCTAAAACAAATACAGTATTTAAATTGATTTTAACTGTGTGGAAGGAATATTAGCTCAACTGGAAGTTTTCACTCTGCTCTTCAGTGTGGAAGAAATATTAGCTGAACTGGAAGTTAGTCAGTGTTTGCTGAATTTTGTTATTTGCTAGTAATTACAGGTGTGGGGGTAGTCACATTCTTTGATTTCCTGTCCTTGCCTATTTAAGTGGTACAGTGTGAAATATTTTCTGCTTAAAAACCTCAGCTTTGGCCGCTAAGAACTTGCTATATTCAACTGGACGTATAAGAGAATTTAAGTACCTTTATCTGCTTTTTTTTTCTCAAAAAAATACAATATTTAAATTGATTTTAACTGTGTGGAAGGAATATTAGCTCAACTGGAAGTTTTCACTCTGCTCTTCAGTGTGGAAGAAATATTAGCTGAACTGGAAGTTAGTCAGTGTTTGCTGAATTTTGTTATTTGCTAGTAATTACAGGTGTAGGGGTAGTCACATTCTTTGATTTCCTGTCCTTGCCTATTTAAGTGGTACAGTGTGAAATATTTTCTGCTTAAAAACCTCAGCTTTGGCCGGCTAAGAACTTGCTATATTCAACTGGACGTATAAGAGAATTTAAGTACCTTTATCTGCTTTTTTTTTCTCAAAAAAATACAGTATTTAAATTGATTTTAACTGTGTGGAAGGAATATTAGCTCAACTGGAAGTTTTCACTCTGCTCTTCAGTGTGGAAGAAATATTAGCTGAACTGGAAGTTAGTCAGTGTTTGCTGAATTTTGTTATTTGCTAGTAATTACAGGTGTGGGGGTAGTCACATTCTTTGATTTCCTGTCCTTGCCTATTTAAGTGGTACAGTGTGAAATATTTTCTGCTTAAAAACCTCAGCTTTGGCCGGCTAAGAACTTGCTATATTCAACTGGACGTATAAGAGAATTTAAGTACCTTTATCTGCTTTTTTTTCTCAAAAAAATACAGTATTTAAATTGATTTTAAACTGTGTGGAAGGAATATTAGCTCAACTGGAAGTTTTCACTCTGCTCTTCAGTGTGGAAGAAATATTAGCTGAACTGGAAGTTAGTCAGTGTTTGCTGAATTTTGCTATTTGCTAGTAATTACAGGTGTAGGGGTAGTCACATTCTTTGATTTCCTGTCCTTGCCTATTTAAGTGGTACAGTGTGAAATATTTTCTGCTTAAAAACCTCAGCTTTGGCCGGCTAAGAACTTGCTATATTCAACTGGACGTATAAGAGAATTTAAGTACCTTTATCTGCTTTTTTTCTCAAAAAAATACAGTATTTAAATTGATTTTAACTGTGTGGAAGGAATATTTGCTCAACTGGAAGTTTTCACTCTGCTCTTCAGTGTGGAAGAAATATTAGCTGAACTGGAAGTTAGTCAGTGTTTGCTGAATTTTGTTATTTGCTAGTAATTACAGGTGTGGGGGTAGTCACATTCTTTGATTTCCTGTCCTTGCCTATCTAAGTGGTACAGTGTGAAATATTTTCTGCTTAAAAACCTCAGCTTTGGCCGGCTAAGAACTTGCTATATTCAACTGGACGTATAAGAGAATTTAAGTACCTTTATCTGCTTTTTTTTTTCTCAAAAAAATACAGTATTTAAATTGATTTTAACTGTGTAGAAGGAATATTAGCTCAACTGGAAGTTTTCACTCTGCTCTTCATTTAGTCCCACCCACCCTGTTTTTGTTTTGGTGTTAATCTTAGTGGCATTGCAGCTGCCCGCCCCTCTTGTAAATTTGTGTTTGGATACTCCTTCTGGGCCCATCTCATTTGCTCACTCAACTGAGTGCAGTGAGATCATATTCTGATTTCAGGCACTCCTACTGTGTACAAAGAGAGCATCTGGGAAACAGAGAAAAAAAAATAAGCTTGTTTCCTGCCTTTCCTGTTAAGTGGTATAGACTATTTGTAGGCTTCTGAGGCCCAAGCCCTTCTGTGTTGGAGGGAAGCCTTCTAGCTTAGTTTTTTCCCTATAACTAGCCAGTTTTCTAGTTTCAGCACTCAAATCTGTTTCTTTGATCTCAGCACTTGTTCAGAAAAAAAAAAAAAAAAAAAAATTTTCATCTGCTTTTACTGTACTTGTGTTTCTACCTACTTTTTTTACTTTTGCATCATCTTAAAAGTACTCAGTTGTATTTATTACTGCTTGGTGTAACTCATTCTAAGCCTTCTGGTTTAAACACTTGGGCTTCGGACCAGTTGTTTTGCACTGAGAGGGTTTGTGGTCTGCACTGTAGTGAGCTTACATCCTTCTAGGTTGGGAACTGCTGATTGAGGGCTCAGTGTCTGTTATTCTAAAAGTGTATTAATTCTGGTTTAAGCACTTGGGCTTTCAGGCCAGTTATTTTACATTAAGAGGGTTCGTGGTATGCACTCTTGTGGGAGGAGAGGCTGGACTCTGCCCTTCTGAGCTGGGAATTTCTAATTGAAGGCTTATAGTGCATGCATATCTGAACTGCTTCTTACTGAAGTTGGTGCCTTGTTTGCTGTGGCATAGACTGGATTCGGGCCTGCTGGATCTAGCTTTGTTTGTGTAACTTGAGCACTAATCCAGGCATTCTCTAAAGTATTCAATTGTATTTATTACTGCTTGGTAGTAACTTGATTAAAGTTTAGCTGTCATTCTAAGTCTTTTGGATTAAGCACTTGGGCTTCAGACCAGTTGTTTTACATTAGGAAGGTTTGTGGCATGCACTGTGGTGGCAGGACAGGTAGCTTTCATCCTTCTAAGTTGGGAACTGCTGATTGAGAGCCCAGTGTCTGTTATTCTTAAAGTGTATTAGTTCTGGTTTAAGCACTTGGGCTTCAGGCCAGTTATTTTACATTAAGAAGGTTTGTGGTCTGCACTCTTGTGGGAGAAGAGGCTGGACTCTGCCCTTCTGAGCTGGGAATTTTTGGTTAAAGGTTTATAGTGCCTGAATATTTGAACTGTATCTTACTGAAATTGGTACACCTTGTTTGCTGTAGCATAGACTAGATCCAGGCCTGCTGAATATAGCTTTGTTTATATGCTTGTTGTTTGTTTGCTTGTTATTTCCCTGGAATGCTAATTCCACCTAATACACGGCTTTTCAGCGCTTCTGTGGATCACTAGTGATATCTGCATTGCTTACTGTACTTATTTCCTTTTTTCACTTGAAAGAAAGTTACTGTTTGTCGTTTTTGCATTTAAGTTACCTGTAACACACTGCACTTAAGTTACCTGGCACTTGCTCACTAAAGCAATTATATAAGTCAGCACTAAAAATTAAAAGCACTACACCCTCACTCCCCACTGGCCCTGGTTTTCAATTATTAAGGAATTCCCAATATTATTCTAGCATGTCCAAAGGTCAGTTGTCAATCTCCTCTCCGGTCCAGCTTGTGAATATGGGAATTTTGAGGCAATGTTACAACTGCCTCATGTACACAGACAACCCTCTCCTCCTCCCAACAAATTCCAACACATGTGAGAGATGCAATCATATAGCCAAACTGGAGGCCAAGCTCTCTCAACTCAGTACTGGCATAACCAGTCAGGAGGAGAAGGAAACCACACTCACTACAATTCCAGTCTCACATAGACCTACCACGACAGCAAACCAAACACATAATCACACAAAACATACCCGGAGGCTGTAAATAAAGATCTGCGGAAGCAGCAGAGACCTCCAAAGCAGACACCCAAGCAGCCGCTACCCCAAAACAAAACACGTGCAACACATATCTCACAAAGCCAGTGTGCCAAACAGTCACAGCCCTTAAGACTAAACAACACACCTGATACACTTGTAATAGGTGACTCTATCAGGCACACTGACGTCCCGCTCACCAGGCTTAACAAGGAGAGGGTCACGGTGAGCAGCCTGTCAGGCGCTAGGATCCGCCACATAACACAAGCACTCAGGTCACTCCAAGGCAAGTACAAATATGACTCAGTCATTGTCCATGCTGGTGTGAATGACCTGAGATGTACCTCCCTGGACTACATTAAAAGAGACATAAAGGAGCTCTCTGAGCATGTAGCCCAGGCCGGTATGACCCTGACCTTGAGTAGCATCTTACCCTCACCAAGAATGATGCCACAATATGAAGACAAGATGATCAATTTCAACAATTGGCTTAAGTACTGGTGTCATTCAAAGGGGATCCAATGCCTGTCAGCTTGGGATGATATGCTCGACAAGCCACGATGCTTCGCTAGGGACGGCTTGCACCTGTCACCCTGGGCTTTGGATATTGGCAAAGGCTCTTTCTACCCCCATAGTGCCTTTTTAGGCAAGGCTCAAAAGACAAACCCACCTCCATAGGTAACACAAGGGATAAGAAACTAAGAGTAATGCTACTCAACGCCAGAAGTCTAAACCTCAAGATGCACGCTCGAAACTCTCCTTAGCATGGAGAACATTGATATCTGTGCAGTAACAGAAACCTGGTTCAGGGCTCCCAAGAGCACCCCAGCACTACCAGGTTATACCTCATACCATGCCTTTCGCCCCAAAACTTGGAGCGAACCACAAAAGGAGGGGAGTATCGATATTCATCAAAGATACCCACACCTCCAGGTTGGTGGCAAAGCACGAAGCATCAGAGACTATCCATGTGCAACTAACAGTGGGTAAAACTGCCTTCCAGTTTATAGCCTGCTACAGACCACCCTCCCAAACCCAGGAACCCCACTTGGCCTTCCTGAGAACACTGGAAAATATGAAGGTCTCTCCAAACACCATTATATTGGGCGACTTCAACTACCCAAACATAGACTGGGAGCATTACTCTAGCTCCAACACCCTAGCCCAAAGGTTCCTAGAATTTATAAACTCAAATGCTATGGAACAACTTGTTACCACTCCCACAACAAGGAAAACATACTGGACCTGATCATCACCAACATGGGGACTCTATGCTCCAGACCAGAAGTGTATCCCTCACTGGTAAGATCAGACCATAAACTAATCTCACTGGATATTCACATCCCGACCCCACCCCCTGCCCAGAAAACCACAGTGAAAAACTTCTCTAAAGCAAATTTTACACTCCTCAAAACTGAGGTGGAATCCTTCAAAGCCCCCGGGCTTGTGGAAAATATGGCCCAGACCGCAGAATCCTTTATAAACGCATTCTATGAACACCTTCAGGAATGCATGGATCATGCGATCCCAAATAAAACCAAGACCCAATCCTCCAAAGGCAGACGTCCTGTCTGGTGGACCCCAGCCATAATTTATTTTTTATTTATTTATTTTATTTTACATTTGTTAACCGGGCTGGTCTAGCTGGATACATATCCGTTTTCAGTAGAGGCCCGAGGAGAAAAGCTCCAATACACAATGGAAGTACATATTTAAATTACAAGATTCAAAGTATTGTTACAAAAAAGAGAATATAGCTTACATATGCCGGAATGAAAATTTACATAGATGTTATATAAGACAAAAGGACAGACAGGAAGTTATACACAAAACATTGATTTCATTAATGATACTGGAAAATAGACTGAAATCAGAGATTTTCCTTATTACTAAAAGGAAAGAGAGATTTTAGAGATCTGCAATTAGGGAAATGGGCTAGGGATATGGGACTAGAAGTTATGAGATATGTAGTTAGTCAGGTTCTCGACATGGGCATGTCCATTGTGTGGAGAGATATTCTTTAAGGTTAGATTTGAACTGATTGAGTAGTAAGTCTAAGGTTGTTTGGCAGGGAGTTCCACTGCTTGCCAATGGAATTGGCGTAAGGGCATTCCCTCCTGAGTTTTTTGCTTTAATGGTTAGGATCTGGATGCTGTTTGATGATCGGAGACTGTTGAGGTTAGTATATGGAGTCAGAATTTTGCACAGTGAGGGAGTTCTATCAGGATGGTTGATTATTTTATAAGCTTGAGTTGGCTAAGTTTGAGGAGATTTGGCAGTTCCAACCAGCCAAGTTTTCGCAGATTAAGGCAATGATGGGTTCGATAAGGGGAACCTGTAATAAATCTGGCAATGTGGTTGTAGGCAAGAGAGAGCATGTTAAGTTCACATTTATTGAGAAAAGAAAGGATCGGGGAAGCATAGAGGAGGGAAGAGAGGAGATGGGTGCGGGCAATAGTTAATTTGGTAGTGGTAGTTAGGAAGTTTTTAATTCTGTACATAGATCCTAGTTTTTTGTTAACAGACTTTACTGTTTGGGTAATGTGTATGTCGAATTTGAGCTTATGATCAATAGTGACACCTAGCAGTTTGGTACTGGTGACAGGGGTTATGAGGGTCCCATTATTGGATTTAATATGAAAGGTTATGTTGTTAGTGTTTGGGAGTTCTTTGCCTAGAGGTGAGAAGACGTTGGGGAAGAAAAGTAATAGTTTGGTTTTAGCTGGGTTAAGTAGGAGTTTTAAGTCAGTGAACCATTTTTCAACTAGTGAAAAACAATGTTGTGTGGTCATTTGGAGATTGAGAGGGAGCCGGAGCAGATTAAGGTGGAGTCATCGGCATATTGTATGCAGGTGGATTTAGGGATGACTGATTGAAGGTCATTTATGAAGATGGAAAACAGAAGTGGGCCCAATATCAAGCCCTGAGGAACACCTATGGTATTAGGGAGCAGTCCTGATATTCTGTTTTGCCACAGGACAGCTTGTTGCCTACCAGTGAGGTAGGCATTGAACCAGTTTAGTGCTGGAGTGTCCAGATGTAGGGTTTCAAGGATGTTGAGAAGGAATTGATGATTGACCATATCGAATGCTTTTGATAGGTCCAGAAAGAGGGCAGAGGATATGAGTTTGTTATTACGATTGTTGTTGATTGAGTCAACAAAGGAAAGGAGGGCAGTAGTTGTACTATGGTGTGGGCGAAAACCATGCTGGGCATTGGACAAGAGATTATTAGAGGTCAGATAGTGAAGAAGTTGTTTGTGGATGCATCTTTCCATGATTTTCGCTATCGGGACAGAATGGCTATTGGTCTATAATTTGACGTTTCCAGGAGGTACCTCCTTTGTGAAGTGGAATGATATAGGAAGTCTTCCAAATGGAGGGAATGTTCATCTCAGTTATAGTTCTATTTATTAGGATTGATATGGGGTAGGCTATTTCATCAGACACAATTTGTAAGAATTCAAGGAAGGTGGTCAGCCGCTAGGGTGGTTGGTTTGAGTTTTTAGGAGGAGCGTACATAGGAGGAAGAGACTGGCTTTAAATTGAAGGGGTTGGGGTGTCAAGATGCAGTTTAGCAGCAGGTGGGGAAGTGGAGGTAAGGTGACTGGCTAGGGTTTGGATAGTCTCAGTGAAGAAGGAGTTAAAGGTGTTGGCTACTTCTTCTTGGCCTTTCTCTAACAGTTTCTCAGGGGTTGGGGTGGAAGTTTTGCCTGGGTGCAGTAGGTTGTTAAAACCTGCCCAGAATTTCTTTGGGTTGTTCTGGTGTTTTAGCTGGAGGCTGCAGAAATATTGTTTTTTGTCTTGGGTAATGGTAGTTTTAGTGGCGTTTCTTAGTTGTTGAAATTTATAACGGTCTTGGGGGGGTTTTGTGGCTCTCCATTTGTCCCAGGCTTGGTCACGAAGTTTGATTTTGGATTTAGTATCACTAGTGAGCCAAGGTGCTATGCGAGTTTTGGTTCTAATTTGTCTATGTGGAGCATGTGAGTCAAGTATCTTAAGGAATGTGTCATTGAAGTGGGACACACTCTCTTCTAGTGAAAGAGTCTTTAATATGGTCCAGTTGCAGGATTTCAGGTCGGCAAGAAATAATTGAGGGACAAATTTTTTTTTGTTTCTGATTAGTCTATATATGGGGGTGTTAGAAGTTGGGCCTTTATGTTTAATGATATAAGTTATTAGGTGATCGCTGAGGTCACAGGGAAGGGTACCAGTGGTGTAGTTATTAGAGTCTCTATTAGTAAGGATCCAGTCAATAATACTTTCTTTTTGAAGTGAGTTGCCTATTCTGGTTGGGGATAGGATATTTTGGGAAAAACCATGTAGGTTAATAGGTTGTGGAGTTATATGGGTAGAAAAGAGAGACCAGTCAATGTTGACGTCTCCAAGAACTATGGTTTCTTGTGGGTAGTTGATGGCTAGCCAGCTCAGGGATTGCTCCAGGTTTTCTGTGTTCTTCCCTGGTGGGATATAGGTTACAATAAGGTTGGTGCATTTTTGAGTGTTTAGGCAGACCTGTAGGGCTATAATTTCTAGGTTTGAGATCATAGGAGGTTGTACTTGGTTCTTAAGGATGTTCAGTTTATTTTTAAACATAATAGCTATTCCTCCACCTTTTTTCTTTGCACGATCAGCCCTGAGAATATTGTACCCGGGTGGGAGGATCTCTTCATTCTTAGTAGTGAGTTTTAGCCATGTTTCGGTTAGACACATGATGTCAGGGGAATGAGTAGCTATGATGGCGTGAAGGTTGTGAATTTTGTTGTTAATGCTTCTTAGGTTCAGGTGTAGTATTAGAAGGGAGTCAGTAGATTTTCGGGTTAAATTATGGGGATTAGAAATTGGCATAGTGGTGGGACCTGGGTTTGGGTGAATATCTCCGTCGATGTTAATACAATTTTTCAAGTAAACTAAAAATCTTTGTAATTTAAATAGGATTTTGAGATTAGTTTTGTTATGTGGAATTTTAGGGTGTTGAAGTGTGGGGTGGACTATTTTGGGGGATACATTTTTGTCCTGGTAGATTGAGGGTGGAATATAACTGACATGGAGATTGAATTGGGAGTTGGTGTGGCACTTAGGGAAAGGAATGCCTATAAGAGTTTGGTTTTCATATATTGTTAGGATATAGGTGGTGATGAGAAGTATAACTATGATGGGGGTAATAGTATAAGTGAAATTTGCCATACTGAAGAAGGGAAAAGGGTATCGAGTGGGGGAAGAGACTTTGTGTGGGATTTGTTAGAGGGTGTGGGCCTTGGGGTGGGAGGAGTTATGGAGTTTGACAAGGCGCCTTGGATTTGTTAAGTGGGAAAGTGGGAGGGACTATTTGTAGCTAAAAAAGTAGGGATACTGGGGGCGGGTGGGATAAGGGGGCAGGGAGGGGAGCGGAGTGGAGCCCGAGCGAAGCGGAGCGGGGTCTACACCGCCAGGAGATTTTGCAGGGTCTTAAAGGTAACAATTGCCACTAGTATAACTCAACACAGTGGAGTTACTAGTGCTGATATTTATAATGATACAATTTTTCCAGGCTTTGTATTATTAAAGTCTTCAAGTTAGAGTGTCAGGTTCTTAACAAGGACAGTATAGTTCTCTCTGAATAGGGTAATAATGCTTTGTGTTTACCCTGAGTTTTAAGAAGAGTTGAGGCTGCAGGTTTAGTTTTCGTTTGTGGTCCTGATGGGCAATGTCAGGTCTTGGGAACCACAGGAAGCTAGGCAAGGGAGGGGGCTACCTATGATACAAGTGAGGGAGAGAGATATGAGTATTAGAGTTAATAAGGTTGAAATTAGTACTAGCAGGCTAAGACAGCTATCCTGTTTAGCCACAAACACACTCAAATGCCTTCATATTCCATAAAGTATGCATTTAAAGAAAAACATTCAAATACTATGAAATGGCATCTAATGACTTCAGCTTAGTTAAATACACAGGAGATACTGTGTAAATAGTTTCAAATGAGATTAGATCTGAGTCGCTATGTGTTGAGATAAGAAAGACGCTAAGCATGCGTCTGCAACAACAAGTAGCCATCAGGAATGCATTAAAACACTTTTAAATACTATGGAATAGGTTCTGATACCTTCATATAGATTAAATACACAGTCAGTTGCTAAATTTTAACTTTAAATGACTTCAGCTCTAGGTCACTAATGCGTTATGATTAAAAGATGCCTAGAGTTAGTCAGCAACATGTGCAAGCCTTTGCATAATCTTTAAAACACATTCTTATACATAAAATAGCATTCAGTTACTTTAAATGACTGCAGAATTAGGTCGCTTATGAGTTTTGATGTAAAGACACTAAATGTAAGTCAGTAACATGTGCGAGCATTTGCATAAGCAGTAAAACACATTCAGGTACTTTAAAATAGATTCAGTTGCCTTCATATACATAAAAATAGCATTCAGTTACTAAATTATAACTTTAAATGACCGCAGAACTAGGTCGTTTATGTGTTTTGCTGAAAAGACGCCAAGTGTGCGTCACAACACGTGCAAGCCTTTGCTTTAGGTAATACACGGCTACAGCTGGCAAGCAGACACGCCAGAGAGAATAATCGATGTCAGGAGTAGAAAAACACAACAGTGCAAGTACAATGCTCCAGATCACACCCGTAATGTTTCAATAAGGTAGTTAAACCTTATAGGAGTTACCTGTAAGCCTGGAGAGGCGACCGGGCAGGAGAAGAGACAGAACAAAATGCAGTTTCAGTTTGAAGTTAGCGGGGAACGAGCAGGATGATTTATAAACTTCCTGACGTCAGCATACACTACACCGCCAGGAGATTTTGCAGGGTCTTAAAGGTAACAATTGCCACTAGTATAACTCAACACAGTGGAGTTACTAGTGCTGATATTTATAATGATACAATTTTTCCAGGCTTTGTAATATTAAAGTCTTCAAGTTAGAGTGTCAGGTTCTTAACAAGGACAGTATAGGTCTCTCTGAATAGGGTAATAATGCTTTGTGTTTACCCTGAGTTTTAAGAAGAGTTGAGGCTGCAGGTTTAGTTTTCGTTTGTGGTCCTGATGGGCGCGATGTCAGGTCTTGGGTACCAGAGGAAGCTAGGCAACAGAGTGGGTTACCCTGAGTTTTAAGAAGAGTTGGGGCTGCAGGTTTAGTTTTCGTTTGTGGTCCTGATGGGCGATGTCAGGTCTTGGGAACCACAGGAAGCTAGGCAAGGGAGGGGGCTACCCTGAGTTTTAAGAAGAGTTGATGCTGCAGGTTTAGTTTTCGTTTGTGGTCCTGATGGGCGCGATGTCAGGTCTTGGGAACCACAGGAAGCTAGGCAAGGGAGGGGGCTACCCTGAGTTTTAAGAAGAGTTGAGGCTGCAGGTTTAGTTTTCGTTTGTGGTCCTGATGGTGATGTCAGGTCTTGGGAACCACAGGAAGCTAGGCAAGGGAGGGGGCTACCCTGAGTTTTAAGAAGAGTTGAGGCTGCAGGTTTAGTTTTCGTTTGTGGTCCTGATGGGCGCGATGTCAGGTCTTGGGAACCACAGGAAGCTAGGCAAGGGAGGGGGCTACCTGTAAGCCTGGAGAGGTGACCGGACAGGAGAAGAGACAGAACAAAATGCAGTTTCAAACTATACAGTAGAAGGAGGAAGCTACTAAATGATAAAGCAAAATCCCAAAAAGGGAAGGCATCACTGATCAGTATTAGCAAAAAACTACGGGCACACATAAAATTGTCTAAGGCCAGCTTCGAGAGAAAAATTGCACAGGACACTAAGGATAATCACAAGGCTTTCTTTAGTTATGTTAGGAACCTGGGTGGTAATTCCCAGATATGCTCAGAATTAGTCCAAAATGATAAAAAATACACCAAACCCACAGACATTGCCAACATCCTACCTGACAGGTTCAGTGCAAACTTCTCCCCCCTCTCCCCACCAAAAGGGCAAATATCTATCCCAGCAGAGTGCTGCCCCCCTGACATCTCAGATGCTCAGGTAAGAGCCGCCCTCTCCAAAGCAAAAAACACAGCATCAATGGGACCAGATGGTGTCCCGGGCTGCATCCTACATGAACTCAAAGAAGAACTAAACCCAAACATAAAACTACTGTTCAATCTCAGCCTTACTACAGGATATGTGCCCAAAGAGTGGCGTACAGCAACAGTGGTCCCTCCCCATAAAGGTGGTGCCTCAACGGATCCTGGAAACTATCGTCCCATAAGCCTGACTAGCTTGGTCTGCAAAGCTATGGAAAGGATCATCATGGACCTCATAAATAAAGATATTGGGGACCTACAAACACTGGATCCTACCCAGTTCGGCTTTGTTAAGGGAAGATCCTGCCTCTTAAACCTGGTTGATTTCTTTGAAACAGTCACCAAGGCCATTGACGAGGGGAAGGTGGTCCACACAGCCTACCTGGACCTCGCAAAAAGCCTTCGATACAATACCCCACTCGGGCATTATAGATAAGCTCACCAGCTTAAATATAAACCCCTATGTCACTAGATGGATTGCAAACTGGCTCAAGGACAGAACCCACATGGTTAGAATTGCTGGAGCCATGTCAGACTCCAAACCAGTTACAAGTGGTGTCCCACAAGGCTCAGTCCTGGGACCTCTCTTGTTCGGTATATATTTCTCGGAGGTACAGGCCAACACGGAAGGACTGTGGCTGACCAAGTTCGTAGATGACTGCAAACTGGGCGCCATAATCGACTCTCCAGCCGACACAAGCATCCTCCAAAAGGGCCTCATAGAAACAGACAACTGGTGCCAGAGCCATAGCCTCAAGCTTAATGCCAAAAAGTGTATAGTCATCCCCTTTGGCAAAAACAAAGTGCCCACAAATTACCACATAGGTGGAAATCCATTAAGTACAGAAGAAGTAATTTGGGGCCTGGGGACCCAAGTTGATAGTAATCTCTCATTTGACAACCACGTGGCCAAAGTGGTTAGAAAAACATTTTATATAGCCCACCTAATCATGAAGGGATTCACATCTAGATCAGGGGAGGTCATCGTGCCTCTTTACTCATCCCTCATCAGGCCCATAATTGAGTACAATGCCCCTTTTGGGATGTACCTTACCAGACACCTGCAGCAACTGGAAAGACCCCAAAAGTACCTCACCAAGAGGATCAAAGGGCTCAAACAGATGCCATATGCTGCCCGGTTAAAGAAACTCCAGCTCTACTCAGTGGCATACCGCCTGTTTAGAGGCGATCTGTGCCTGACGTATAAAGCCATGTCCAACCCGGAATTAATGGACATGCTGCACCTCAGAAAATCTAAATCCCAGCGAGCTACGCGCTCGAGAGACTTGAACCTCAGCACTGAAATAAATAGGACATGCTGGAGGGACAGATTCATAACCCAGAGGCTCCCTTCACTCTGGAATAAAATCCCAGTCCAGGTTAGGCAGAGTCCCTCATTGACTCTCTTCAAGAGGAATCTTGATGAGTGGATGGGAGATCGTAGGTTTACCCCGGCTATCACTTCTGTGCCACTGTTAGACAGAGGCACAGTATACTAACCTCAAAAAAAGGCATAGCAAAATTAATTTAAAATGGGTGGCGAAAGACAAACACACTCTGGCTAGGCTTATAAATACCCTAGGGCAGATAGCCTAGTATGAACCTATGAACCTATAACATTTTTTCCTTCTCTTAGTTCTCTGATGTTCAAAAATAGTTGTTAGATAATGCAAATCTGTGTTGCCGACATTTTTTCTGTATAGATACAACTGTCCACTTACATAACAGAATTAGCGTTATGTCTGTATGCTTATCTCTTTTGTTGTAGTCTGATTATTACAGACTGATTATCCTCTTACTGTTTTTGTTAAATGCATTATAAGCAAATCTATGTAAAACAACTTTGTTACTTAATGTAGGTAAGACTGATGGAGCTTTTCTCCTGTGGCCTCTGCTGAAAATGTTTTATTTATGACCCAGATGGACTTTCCCAGTAAACAAATGTAAATAAATAAAGTATATAAGTTGTTTGCTGATAAACTATACTACCGGATTAATAGCTATTCTGCAATGCCACCAGCAGTCTCACTATGACTGTTTTAAAGTAGAGTCAGCATGTATCCTGAGCATTATTCTTCATGTATTTTCCCACAAATTCCATTTATTTCTATGTAATTTGCTTGTTTCCTTTTCTAAAGATCCCTCTTCTAGTTCTTTTATCTCTTTTACAGTATTCAGTACTTCAGAAATGCAGATGTTTTAGATTTCAAATTTTTTTTTGTTTGTAAGTTGCACAACATAGAATGATTGCCTCACTACCATAGACAAGTGATGGTCAATGGCTAGATTACTGTCTACATGTGTCTCAAAGTCCCTGACTACTGGGTCGACTCTTAGGGGTGTGTTTTCAACATGGTAATTACCAGGGTAGCTGACATCCCAAAGAATCATCAACATCAGCAACTCCATTTTTTTCATTTTCTACATGAGGTCGGGGTGTTGTATCAGCTGTTGCCATCTCTCCTGATTGAGTGCCACTCTCCTACCCTCTTTGGCAGTCCTGCCTGACTGTCACAAGTCTTCTCTTTGCTGGATGCCCTCATTTTCTCTTGCCATCTTGATCTTCCTTTATGTTCCAGATCTTTACCAGATTGTCTTCTGCTTTTCTGCACATGCCCAAACAACAGTAATCTGTTCTGTTTGACATTCTCTGCAATTGGAGCTACTATGGCTCCTGTTCGGATGTCCTCGTTTCTTCATCTGTCCCACAGTGTGCATCCTACCACTCAGTTCAGGCACTTCTCCATCACCTCTGGCTTCCTCAGCTGTCCTGCTTTTACTACCCAGGTTTCTGTACCATAGAGTAATACTGGTCGCACCACTGTTTTATACACTTTATATTTCAGCTTCTTTGTCATTCTCCTGTCATATACTACCTCACATAACCTGTGCCATTTGGCTGCAGCTCCTGTAATTCTAGCTTTGACATCTTCACTTAGACTTCCATTCTCCTCAACCACCCCTCCCAGATACTTCAAGCTGTTAATCTTTTCCACTGTTTTCCCTTATATCTCAGTTATTGTTACATCCTGGGAAATAATGAGACCACACGGTTTATGGAGTTGTAAGGCCTTTCTTTATTAAGAGCCTCCAGGTGCGCACCCATGCTACATGCTTCCAACTTCTGCAAGTCATACATACACCGGAAACAACAAGTTACCAGAGAATACAGAACCAACAGTACATGTTGAATTCCCCACAGCGCCCCTACAGTACAACAACCACATTACCAGCCCGAATACTACATTCCTCCCCTTTTAAGCTAAGACACAATTCCCTACATAAGCAAAACTAGGGAGCAAGTCCAACAATGCATTTGGTCACTTACTTGTAAATAACAGGCTAGTTATTAACTGGTTACCATACAATCTAGCTATGTTGTTCTTGTAATCAATACATGCACTTTTTAACATTGATAGTCCTTCAAGTAACTAGGTTTAACCAGCACACGCTTAGAACGGCGCAGTGGTACCACCTTAGGTGACTCCGGTGTCACAGTTACCACTTCAGGTATCGGTGTGTCCTTCCCTGGAACGGTTGGATCCTCGGGAACCTCTCCTTTCACGTCCCGGCGGTCTCCCTTGATTGGCGATCCTCCTGCCACTGCGAGCCCATGTTCCGAACTTAACGGTATTTCCGAGGCCGGCAGTTCCATGGCGTCCTTCTTCTGTTCGCTCCGCAGAATCTGGTCTACATGTCTCCTCACCAAGAAATCTCCATTCAACCTCACCTGGTACGATAATGGACCTGTACTCTTGACAATGAACCCTGGAATCCACTTAGGTCCATAACTGAAATTTCGCGTCATCACTGCATCTCCCTCCAGAAAACTTCTCTCTCTCCGTCGTCGATCATGACATTCTTTTTGCCTCCACTGGGTCCCCTCTACCTTAGCTCGGACGTTTGGATGCACTAGATCCAGCGTGGATCTTAATCTCCGTCCTTGCAACATCTCGGCAGGTGACAAACCCGTGGTAGATTGAGGTGTAATACGGTAGTGGAATAACACCCTTGATACTTTTGCTGCCAAACTTCCTTCTCCGGACTTTTTCATCATTGCTTTAAAAGTCTGAACAGCCCTTTCAGCACAACCATTTGAAGCTGCATGGTAGGGTGCTGATGTGATGTGTACGATGCCATTTTTCCTCAGAAAACCCTTGAACTCTTCACTCATGAAACATGAAGCGTTATCTGATACAATAGTCTCTGGTAGTCCTTGGCTCCTGAAACTCTTCCTCAAGCATTCAATAGTAATGAGGGAAGTGGGTGTTTTGACTTGATAGGCATCCATCCATTTAGAATGAGCATCCATGATTATCAAAAACATGGCCCCCATAAAAGGTCCTGCATAATCTATATGAAGTCTCTGCCAAGGTCTACTCGGCCACTCCCATGGATGTAGTGGCGCCGCCACAGGCAAGTTGCGATGTTGTTGACATGTTTTACACTCATTCACAACGACTTCAATATCGTGGTCCAACTTGGGCCACCAGAAATAACTTCGGGCTAAGGCCTTCATTCGGGTAATGCCCACATGACCTTGGTGCAACTGCTGTAAAAAAGCCCGTCTTCCTGGGGACGGAATTATCACTCGTGCCCCCCACAATACGCATCCATCTTGCACACTCAGCTCTGTTTTCCTCACCTCATAAGGCCGAAAAACTGGATCCGTTTGTTGAACTGGCCAGCCTTGCTGGACCCACTGAAACACTCTAGCTAGCACCGGGTCTTTGCGTGTCCATCCACTCAATTCCCTGGCAGACACCAACGTGATGTCCTCCATCATCAAAACTCGGTCCTCCACTTCCTGTTCTTGAAGATGCCCTGGTATCGGCAGACGACTTAGTGCATCTGCATTACTATGGTGTTTCCCGGGCTTATAAACAATCTCGTATTCATAAGCTCTCAATGTTACAGCCCATCTCTGAATGCGGGGAGAAACCATCTGCGGCACGGCTTCCATTTCGTTGAACAATGACAACAAAGGCTTATGATCAGTGCAAATAGTAAACTTCCTCCCATAGAGGTATTTGTGAAATCGCTTGATTCCAAACATCACAGCCAAACCCTCTTTATCTAACTGGGAATAGTTTGACTCCGCTGGTGTCAAAGTCCGTGACATGAACCCAATGGGTCTCTCTTGTCCATCTGGCATCCGGTGTGCCAACACAGCCCCTAACCCATAAGGTGAGGCATCACATGACAACATTAAGTCCTTGTGACTATCGTAGTGCACCAAAACCTCTGAAGACTGCATCAGTTCCTTTGACTGTTCAAACGCTCTGTCCTGTTCGTCTTGCCACGACCACTGAGCCTCCTTCCTTAATAGCTTATGTAAAGGAGCTAACAGTGTTGACAGATTTGGCAGGAACCTGTTATAATAGTTGAGTAAGTCTAAATAGGCTTTCAGTTCTGTAACATTTGTGGGTGCTGGTGCCTGTTGAATGGCTTCCACTTTATTTGGCAGGGGGTGTAGGCCTGATGCATCCACCTTGTAGCCCAGGAACTCTGCTTCCTTTGCCATGAAAGCACATTTACTCCGCTTCACCCTTAGACCTGCCTCACGCAGTCGACTCAGCACCTCATTCAGCGTCTCCAGATGCTCTCGAATGTTCCTACCCGTCAACAGGATATCGTCTAAATACACAGCCACCTTCGGAATTCCTGCCACCAGTCCCTCCATTATTCTCTGGAAAATAGCTGGACTCGAGGAAACCCCAAAAGGTAAACGATTGACTTGGAACAAACCTTTGTGTGTGTTCAGGGTAACATACGCCTTTGACCCTTCTTCCAGCACTACTTGTTGATATGCCTGACTGAGGTCTAGTTTACTAAACCTTTCACCTCCCGACAGCTTTTCAAACACATCCTCCACCTTTGGCAAGGGATACTGCTCCAGCTTTGAGACTTGGTTCACTGTTAACTTGTAGTCACCACAGATGCGTACAGTACCATCTGGCTTTAATACTGGAACAATTGGTGCGGCCCATTCCGCAAACTTTACTGGTTCAATTATACCTTGCTTAGTGAGTCTCTCCAACTCAAACTCAACTTTCTTCTTCATCGCGTATGGTACAGGGCGGGGTTTGTAAAACCTTGGCGTTACGTTATCTTTCACGTGTATTTTTGCTGGTGGACCCCTCCAGGTCCCCAGTTCCTCTTTGAACACTTCTTCATTGTTCTCCAGCACCTCTTGCAAGGTCAGGCCCGGCTGTTCTACTTTATGGAGCTGTAGGCAGCCCATGTCCAGCTCCTTTAACCACACCCGGCCTAGCAGGTTTGGTCCTTTACCTGCTACCACCATGACTGGCAACTCTTTGACTTGGTCTTTATATTTCACCTTCATTTTCACCATTCCCAACGTGGGAACTATTTCACCCGTATAGGTTTTCAAAGTCACTGAACAGTCCTGCAGCTTCGGAGCTTCTCTGGGCCATAACTTCCCATACTCAGCCTTTGACAGAACTGTCACACTACACCCCGTATCCACTTCAAACTGCACCATTTTACCATTTAAGTCCAACTGGGTTTTAATGGGATCAACTCTTTCCCACTTGGCCTCTTTCACGTTAAACATTGTGAACACTTCTTCGGCTTCCCTGGTTTGTTGATCTGTACCTTCACGCATGTGGTGTGCATACTGCCGTTTTATTTTTCGGTTTCCCTTCCTTTCCATCATACTGCTTTTTTTCTCCCCCTTTTCCGGCTGGTCCCGCGAGGGCGTTGAGCGGCACATTTTTTTTACATGGCCCTTTTTTCCGCAAGCATGACACTTTTCCGTTAAAAAAACGACAGTTCCGTGACAGATGTTCACCCCCACACCTGTAACAAGCATACTGACCAGACTTCCCTTGTGATTTATGCTCCATGACCACTTTATGCACTGGCAGTGGGGTCGCACTCCTGCTTCCAACCCCTTCCGTGGTTTTCTGTTGTAAATCACGAATGTCTTTAGTCGCTGTCTCTATGGCCTGTGCCAACTTCAAGGCCTTTTCAAATGACAAGTCAGGCTCCGCCAACAATCTGCGTTGTATGCGATCATCTGCAATGCCACATACGAGCCTATCTCGTAGCATTTCGGTCAGTCTGTCCCCATAATCACAATGTTGCGCCAGTTCCCTCAACACTGCGACATACTCCATTACCGTTTCATTAGCCATTCTAGTCCTTGAATTTAACTTGAACCTCTGGACTATTGCACTCGGCTTCGGGTTATAATGTGACTGAAGTAAGCTCGTCAACTCTGTGAACGATTTATCCCCCGGTTTATCCGGACTCAATAAGTTCCTCATCAGACTGTACGTCTTACTGCCCACCGAGCTTAGCAATATGGCTCGCTTCCGACCCGCTTCCATTATCTGGTTTGCCTCAAAAAAATGTTCCAACACTTCACAATACTCCTCCCTGGTCTGTGTCTGACAGTCGTATGCAACCAGTGACCCCAACATGGAACCAGACATCACTACAGCAGGCCCCGTCTCTTCGTCGTCCGACATGAACTGCAGCCCACCGGTTTACTCGCAGCGGACTCGGAGGCATCCCACTCTCATCGCCAATATGTTACATCCTGGGAAATAATGAGACCACACGGTTTATGGAGTTGTAAGGCCTTTCTTTATTAAGAGCCTCCAGGTGCGCACCCATGCTACATGCTTCCAACTTCTGCAAGTCATACATACACCGGAAACAACAAGTTACCAGAGAATACAGAACCAACAGTACATGTTGAATTCCCCACAGCGCCCCTACAGTACAACAACCACATTACCAGCCCGAATACTACATTTATCAGCTTCTTCTGATTTCCCCCATTTGCTGCCATTACAACTGTTTTACCTGTACTCAGTTTCATCTCATGTGCCTTCAGTTTTACATTCCATTCCCCTATCCTTTGCTGAAGTTCTTCCTCAGTGTCTGCCTATAATGCCACATTGTCTTCATAGCAACTTTGTTGATCTGTCCCTTCTGACCCATTTGCCAATGTAGTCAGTGGACTCAGAGATAAACCCTGATGCACACCCACTCCCTCTGGGAATCCCTGTGTAAGGCCAAATACTGTTTGTACTTGAATCATTGGGTCCTTGTACATAGTCTGCATTAACTCTACTACTGTTTCTGTGACTTTGAACTATCACAGGACTGCCCAAATAAACTTTCTTGGGACATTGGCATATGTTTTCTCCAAGTCTAGGAGTGCCCAGTTGGATTCTTTACTCATCTCTAGCTTATTCAAAGCTATGCATTTCACTGCAAACATCTGATCGGATGTGATGCATCCTGATCTGAATCTGAACTGGTCATCTCCCATTATACTTTCTACTCCTCTGTGTATTTGTTAATCAGTGACCCTCTCCAGAACTTTCTTGCAGTGTGACAGGAGTTTGATATCTGTTTACTGCCCATAGTTGCAGATGTCCCCTTTGTTCTTGTACGACGGCACTCGTGTGCTTATTCTCCAGCCTTCTGGGATATTTCTTTCTCTCCATACTGCTATGAATACTCCCAGGAGGCATTTCCGCCCTATCTCAGCCAAAATCTTGATCATATGTGCTTTGACCTATTGCTTTCCCTTACTTTATTTTCCTTAGTGCTGTTCTTACTTCTTCTAGGATGGACTTCTCTTTCATCATAGGCTGTGTCCAGGGAAGTACAGCTTTTGCGGGGTTTTCTTTCATTCAGAAGCTGTTGGAAGTACTTCTTCCATCTGCCTTTGATGCTCTGTGGACTGATGAACAGGTTTTGCTGGCATCTGTTATGAAGGGTGTCTTGACTATCTTATCTTTCTTTCTTTGCCTTTCAGTCTAATAGATTTTCTTTGTGCCATCTACCAAGTCACTTACCAGAAGCTTTAGAATGCCAGTGGTGCCTTGTTATTTGCTACTGCATCTCCTTTCTTAGCCAACCAGTATTCTTTCTTAGCCTCATCCATCTTTTCTATCTCACACTTTTTCTTGCAGTCCCTCCTTCTTTTGATGACTTGCTGGACTTCGCATTCTACCGCCAGCTTTCCTTATGCATCTCATCTCCATTCCTGCTTGGCTGCATATCGGTTCTGCACTCCTCACACATGCTGCTGCCATTCTTCTTTAGGTCTACCTGTTTCCTCTTCTTCATCAGGTGCTGGAGTCATTAGTATTTCCAAACAGGTTCATAGCTGATTACTAGGCTAATGACCACAAGGGCCTTTTTAAGCCTAGCCATGCATCTCAAATCTCTGACAAGTTCTGATACCCTTGATAATTGTAAGCAGGGTCCTGAGAGATGATCCATTTACAGGTTGCCTGTGTCCATTACAGACATGGGTGCCAAACGAGGGATGAAATTCTGGTTCCCCATCCATTTGACAAAGTTGCACTTGAATTGGGTTAGGAACTCTGCTTCACATGGATGGGGAGTCTGTTCCATAGATAGGGTAGTCTCTGGGAGACATACCTGTCTCTCCAGCAGGTCCTATTTATATCACAGGCAAGGTTTACGTCTTTAGAATGGGTAATTCTGGTGCTGTTTGTTTTGTGGACATGCAGGAGGTCCATCAGAGTGGGGTCTGACAATGCCCTGTAAGCCAGGCATAGATCTCCCCTCAAAAGCCTGTAGGAAACAGAATACAGGGATAGGGCATTAAGGCGGTCTGCATAGGACATTTACTTATGCCCCTGTATTCTTTTAGTGAGGAACCTCTGTGGACATTCCAGTTGTTGGATATGCCTGGTTAGGTACATACCAAATGGGGCATTGTACTCAATGATAGGTCTGATGAATCCCAACTACAGTAGAACAGTGACTTCTTGGACTTAGATGCCATACCTTTGTTTATAAGTTGCACAACATGCAATGATTTCCTCACTGCTGTAGACAGGTGGCAGTCAAAGGCTAGACTACTGTCTGTGTGTGTTCCTAAGTCCCTGACTACTGGATCAGCTCTAAGGGGTGTGTTGTCAATATGATAGTTACCAGGGATGGATGACTTCCCAAAGGATATTATTATGCATTTCTTGGCATTTAGTTTTAGTCCATGGCTGTGACAGTAGTTTTTTCTGTCAGCCTCTCCTGGAGAACATTTGTGTCAGTGTGGGATTCAATAACAAATCCTAATTTGCAATAATCTGCAAATTTAGTCTGCCAGAGATCACTGACGTTGGCCTTGATTTCTGAGAAGTAAATGCCAAAAAGGAGAGGTCCAATGACTGATCCCTGAGGGACTCCGCTTGTGACTGGCCTGTTTGTAGAGGTGGACTCCCCAAGTCTAACTTCCTGGGTCCTGCTGTGAGCCAGATGGCTATCCACTGGGTGACATACGAGTTTGTACCAAACCTCTTGACTTTGTCAACGATGCCTGAGTGAGGTATTGTGTCAAATGCTTTGGCCAGGTCAAGGTAGGCAGTGTGAATCATTTTTCTCTCATCCATTGCTTTGGTTACCTTCTCAAAGAAGTCCATCAGGTTGAGAAGGCATGATCTGCCCTTGACAAAACAAACTGGGTTGGGTCCAGTGTCTGGAGGTTTACTATATCTCTGTTGATCATCTCCATGATAATTCTTTCTATGGCTTTGCATACAAGACTAGTGAGACTTATGGGTCTGTAGTTGGCCCACCTTTGTGCAGAGGGATGACTGTTGCAGTTCTCCATTCATGAGGCACAAAGCCTGTTTGGAGGCTACAATTAAATAGTAATTCCAGAGGCCCTGATAAATCTTGTTTCATGCTATTTAGAAGGCATCCTGGGATATTGTCTGGGCCCATTGATGCAGAGTTCTTGGTCTTAGAGACAGCATTAAGGACTTGTTCCCTAGTGATAGTAGGGGGAGTTATATTTGATGGTATTTCCTGAGGGAAGGTTGAGGGGGAGAAAGGAATAAAGTTGGAGCTGAATTTATTAGCCAGGAGGTTTGCTATATCTTCTGGCTCAGTATAGGTGGCTCCATTTACAATGAGCTCTGCACACAATTGTGTATTGCCTTTGAAGTTGTGGCCATAGCTGAAAAATGCTTTGAACATACTTCAAATTTGGCTTTGGTAGACTTTATTTGTCATCTGAGTTGTTTGTTTAGTTTGATGAGAGTGCTTTTATCCTGCTGGGTGCTGCACCTCTTAATTTTTGCCATGAATTTCTTCCTCCTCTTATACTGCCTATTGATTGAGATTCCACCAGGGTAGCTTGTTTTTTGAGTTAGTTCTGTACTTCTTCCTGGTGGGTACAGCTGCCTCTATGCAGCTATTAACATGGTTGTATAGGGTTTCTCTGAGCAGTTATGGGCATGGACTTGAACTCATATGCCTTCTCTCTCTCTCTCTCTCTGTCTGGTCATCTTCCAGTTCCAGTTCTTCAGTCTAGTGTCTATTGACCTTAGAGTCTTCTCTGACCACTGCTTGCAACTGACAGTGGTTTATGCTGTGGGCTAACTGTTTCACTAGGGATAACTTTGCAATTGCTAATTCTACTCCAGTGCCCATTTTTTACTAGGAGGAAGTCTGTCCGAGCTGCATGTTGGCCACTGTTATATGTGATCTTGTGACTGTCTATCTTGCTGAACCATGTTTTGGCAACCACCATGCTATTTGGCCTCTCCTACTTTACTCCTGTTGCCCCACCCATGTGGACCCAGGCAGTCCTTGTAAACACCAATTCATGTTGTCCTGCGTTATTGTATAGGTCTTGCAACTGCTGTCTGAATGTACTGTTTTCTTCATTATCACAACCCTTTTGAGGAGCATAGGCTCCCTTCCACCTGGTCTCCTGGATATATAGGATGTCCAGCCTCTTCCTTGCCATCATGTCATCCACTTCCAAGCTGCATCATGTCAGTGAACCTACATTAAGTGTAGTGATTCTTAGTTCCATGTTTAGCAGGTTGATTGGTTTTATGACCAACTTTTGCTCAATAGAGCTATCCAAAGTAACCCAAGCTGGGCAACTGGACACTGGCTGGCCAGTAATTTATTGACCCAGGGCTGCTGGGCTTTATGGCAGACAAACACGGTCCAAAAGGGGCACATACACCCCTCCCACCATTAGCATGGGCCCCTGGTGTAGGTCAGTATAGGGGGGTTCTTGATCTACTTATCACTGTCAAATGCTGTTGCCCATTTAACATTAGTTAACACAACTGAATCACCTAGAGCCAACTTTGTGCACCATCTAGTGACTAGCCCTGACACGGTGCACAATCTGTGGTCCATTTCTTCCTGTCTTGAGGACAGTGCGCCCCACAGTTGATTCCCAGTGCAGTTGGTGTATACAACTCTTCCCCTATACGCACCATTTACAGCTTATGCTCCTGCCAAGTCTACATTCTTGGGTGAGTTTGAGGTGGAAACACTCAGCATGTTTTTATTTTGGGGAGGGATGTAAGAGGAGCCCATATGAAGAACATGCAAATTCCATACAGGCATTGGCCAGAGATCAGGATTGAGCCTTGTACATGGCAGGTGAAGACCATAACCATTATGTCAACTAGTCTCTTCCAAAGGATACTATTATGTATTTACTACATTTAATTTCTATCCATGGTTCTGGCATCAGTTATTTGTCTGGGTCAGTGCTTCTTGGAGAACATTATTGTCAATGGGGATTCTATAACTGCTCCTAATTTGAAATCATCTGCAAATTTGGTTATCCATAGGCCCTTGATGTTGGCTTTGACTTGAGAGAAGTAGATGCCAAAAAGCAGCGTTCGCAGGACTGATCCCTAATGGATTCCACTAGAAACTGATGTAAAGGTGGACTTCCCAATTAAAACTTTCTGCATCCTGTCTGTGAGTCAGCTGGCTATCCACTGTTCGACATAAGGGTTTATGCTTATAGGTTATACGTTCATAGGCAGGTACTAGGCTATCTTACCGAGGGCATTTATAAGCCTAGCCAGAGTGTGTCGGCTTTCGCCATCCCATTGATTAATTAACTAAGTCTTAACTTTGTATTCCATTTAGAATATCCCATTAAATACTCAGGGTGTAAATATGTAACCCATATGCTATTTTTTTTCCTTTTTGAGTCAGCAGATACAATTTGTAAGAATTATACTTTATAAAGAGATCAGAATACTCTCAGTTTTGTCTTCAGTGGCTACACAATGAATAATTCCCAAAATAATATAATTTTTATGACAACCATGGGCCCTTTGGACATTAATGAAAATAAAATTCTTTTTTATTGCATTTTACATTGTAGACAGAACATTTTGATTTTCAGTTTAAGACTCAGAAATACTTTTTCTTACAGTATTGCAAATGATTTATGTAAGAAAAAATATCCTGAATGGATGCAGATTCCTGTTACAACTCTAATCAATCTTGTGTGCATTCAACCTTGCAATTAAATCCTGTGGTTTAAATCTCATAAAAGAACATGAACTTCAAGTCACTGCATGGTCACACATAAAATTCCTTAATAAAAACATCTACATTACAATGGACTATATAAAATAAACCAAAACATATTTGCATCAAGCTTTTAACACTAGGAAATGAATCATCCCACACAGTGCAAACATTCTAACAGTTCCATGACAGCTTGTGTTTATGTGCATGTTATTGCACCTGATATTTAAAATCCCATGCACAAATCTGTACATCCCTTTTAAAGAAAATGACTCAAAAATATTTTGTCATTGAAATACATCACCTTCAAAATGTCATGCAACATGCATAAAAATAAAACTGCTGTCATTATTTCTTGTGCTTGTAAATCACAGAATTTAAAATAATTCCTTTATTCTAAAAAGAATATCTCACAGTTGTGACAATATTAGCTTTCATCATTGAGTAACTTACATATGAAAACAGTTTACGTCATAGGTAACGTTATATTAACGGTAAAATATCAGTACGGTATTGACAGGTAATGTTATATTAACGGTAAAATATCAGTACGGTATTGTATATCAGCACTGGCCATTTCCCTCTTTTTTTCTTTTGCATTAAAGAAAAATACTCAAGTTGAACATTTAAACGTCTACAGAGTGAGCATATAGACATGGATGGGATTAAACCTGGCAATTTGTAAACAAAACATTACCCTAACTGCCAGTAAAATTATTTTTCCTTTTCAAACTTAAAATGTATAGAATTACAGATCTGTACTCAATTACTCATGAAAATCACGGGTCAAATACATCTTTTTTTTTTCTGTGTTATCAGAAGCATTGCTGGAAACCATTAAACTTTCAGAGATTCTTTCAAATTACTTTTAACTGACAATTATATTATGCAATAATCCTTTCTTGCTTCATTTAAGTAACAGCTCAGGTTGTCACACCTATAGAAGTTTCTTGTCTTGTGACAATTAACCTTTCATGTTCCCATGTGTAGCAATCTTCCACACACTCGACATTATTCTATTCATACAGGACATATTATAAAACAAGGTCAAAGAACAATGGCAGAATGTCTGTTGCTACAATGTTTCACACTGTAGCTTTTGCAAACAAAGCAGAACTGTGCTTTCTTATCTAGAGTTGCAATAAGTAGTTGTAGTATGAAGTCTGGAATAATTTCACAGCACACAAATGTTATTTCTACCATAACTTGCTTAGAAGTAATGTCTGAAATAATTCTACTGGAAAAATTCACTGTGTCATCTGTGGTTTACCACCTGACTTAGTACAGTAGAGAGGCGATTATCTGAAACGCAAATTATCCGAACCCAGACTTCCAAAGTTTTCGGGTAGGAAAAATCATGAAGTCTGAATATGTAAACGTTATACGTATTAGCTTGTGCGTGTGTTTTTGAACCTGTAGCCCGCTTGTGTGTGAAAAAAGAATAGTTGTATAAGAACTTACCATAACCTTAGATGTCCTTCTCTTCTATGTTGCAGTAGTCATAACAGTAGGGAGGTTGCTGCCTGCAGCACCGGACATCTGGCCAGTATACCAAAGTCTTAGGAGCAGGGGTATGTGCAACGTTTGATGTCAGAGCCATAAACCGACATTGGCAATAAAGGTGACGTCTTCATGTTCTCCCTTCAGAATGGACTGCCGCATACAGTAGTACCCCTGGAAGCAATTAAGAGGAAGGAGGAAGCTTTTCAGACCCACATGTAAGACCAGGCCCAAAGGCACCTCATGGAGGCGTATGCCAGATGCTTGGGTTTGGTAAATGGAGAGAAATCGGTTTCCTCTTTTTAGTTAAGCAGGTAAAGAGGGGGTTTGAGGATGGAGCTGAAGACTGCAACATGGAAGAGAAGGACATCTAAGGTTATGGTAAGTTCTTACACAACTATTACATGACCTTTTATTCTCATGTTGCAACATTCATAACAGTAGGGAGAGTACCAAAGCTTTAGCTATGAGCCTGGGAGGAGGGAGAAGGTCCCTGTTCTATAAGGCCATGTAGAATGGACCTAGCAAACCCACTTCTTGCTTTTAAAGGCAAATCTAGTTTGTAATGTCTGGTAAAGGTATGCACTGATGGCCAGGTAGCAACTTCTAGGATAGAAGCATAGTCTACCCCCTTGAAGAAAGCAGCTGAGGAGGCAGCTGCCCTAGTGGAATGAGCCCTCATGCTTTCAGATAGGGTTTTGCCATGAAAGGAGTAACATGCAGGGATAGCCTTAGATATCCATGAAGAGATAGTCTGTTTAGAAACTGCCTTCCCCAAGGCCCTAGGGTGAAAGGAGACAAACAACTGGTCAGACAATCTAATGAGTTTGGTCTTGTCCAGATAATACCTGAGTCATCTGTGGACATCTAGGGAATGAAAAGTTCTTTCAGAGGAAATTTGAGGTTGAGGGAAGAAGACAGGAAGGTTAATGGTCTGATTCAACAATAGCTCATTAACCACCTTAGCATGAAAGAAGGATTAGTCCTGAGGGAGACCCTGTCTTTATGGAAGATGAGGTAAGGGGGGATGGCCATCAGGGCTTGGATTTCTGATACCTTCCTGGCAGATGTGAGGGCCACCAGCAGTACTGTCTTCCAGGTACATAGCTTCACTGAAGCAGAATGGGCTGTCTCAAAATGAGGTTAACTGAGTTTTTCAATGACAAAATTCAGGTCCCATATAGGGGGTATTGACTTTCGAGAGGGTCTGATATGGAGCACCCCTTTTAAAAAGAGCTTAACCTCTAATCTGGATGCCAGAGGAGGTACCAAAGGAAGACAAGTGGAAATGGCAGACAAGTGGACCTTAATAGAAGAGTGTGTCAGTCCTGAATGTAGAAGCTCACACAAGTAAGAAAGGACCATGGGTATAGGAGTGAGTAGAGGGTCCTGGTTTTCCTTATGATACAACATGGAGAATCTTTTCCATTTTGCCACATAATTTCTCCTGGTACTGGGTTTCCTGGCCTCCTGCAGGACACTGAGTATGTCCTCTGAGTATAGGTGCCTGAAGGGGATCAAAACCCTATCGCCCATAAAGTGAGTCTGAGATTGCTCACCTGAGGGTGTATTAAGGACCCCCTGTCTTGTGAGAATAGGTCTAGATGGTAGGGTACCCTGTGGTGATTGTCCTTGGTTAAAAGGTTGAGAAGGGGAAACCAATGCTGTCTTGGCCAGAAGGGAGCCACCAGCAGAATTTTTGGCTTGACACACTGAATCTTCAGGAGGACTTTCTGAATCAGTGTGAAGTGGGTGGGGGCATAAAGTACACTCCCCCAAGAGAAAGAGAAGGCATCCACTTTCCAAGCCTGAGGATGTGGATCCCTCGTACAAAACAGAGGCATCTGCCTGTTCTGGGAGGAGGCAAACAGGTCTGCCTGAGGAATACCCCACTTGTGAATAATTATTGACATTTTTTATTTATTAACATTTGATGATGACCGGGAAAGTCCACTAGGCTTGAGACCCATTTTCAGTGGAGGCCCAAGGAGAAAAGCTCCAAGTTACATGAAAATCATTACATGAATTTGTAAGGAAACAAAATTATAATTATAAAGCAAGTGAAATAATACAGAAAACTAAACAGCAAATATGTTGTAAAAAGGCACAATATAGTAACAATGGAACATTAGCATGTAGGAAAATTATACCGTTAGAAATATTTTAACAATACAGCTCATTTTTGTTGGGGGGTAGGAAAAGGGAAAGATAGAATTAGAGAGTTAAACTTAAAGGTAAGACAGATATAGTTAGAATCTTATAGCTAGGTAGTGGGAATAAGTAGATTATAGGTGTCATATATTTAATGGTAGTATTAAAAGTAGAAAGTGACAGAGAAGAGAAAATGTGTTAAGAAAGTTGTATAGATGTGTGCACTAGGATACTAAAGATTAGGGATAACTCATATGGTGTAACAGCATAACATATACATAAGTATATTTGCTATGTGAAACGGTTTTGCTAGATTAAGGAGGCTGTGGATATGTGTTGCATGTGCAGCTGGGGTTATCAGTGAGATGTTGTTTTAGTTTTCTTTTAAAGGAGATTATGTTGTCTAATTCTGTAACTGATGAGGGGAGGACGTTCCACAGCTTAGTTATAGAATGGGAATATAGGCAGCTACCTGCTCTTTTACTAAGTTTTGATACTTTAAGTAAGTGCTTGTTGTTAGAGCGTAGATTTTTGGATGGGACGTAAAGTTCAATGATATATATATTCTTGAGCAGAGACCACTCTCCCTGCACTTTGCTTAGTTTTTGCTGGTGTTGTAACACTGCCCCCCAACCCAGGTCTGAAACATCTGTGAAGATGAGCTGTGAGGGTGGAGGTAACTGTAAAGGTATGCCCTGATTGAGATTGATGGCTGTAATCCACCATTCCAATTCTTTTTCCAGGCATGGTAGTAAGGGGAGAGAGATATCCAGAGGATGAGAATGTTGATTCCAATGAGTCTTTAGTACCCACTGGGTCTTCCTCATATGCAGCCTCGCCAGAGGGAGCATTGGTATCAAGGATGCCATGTGGCCCAGGACGCTCAGGAATTCTCTGGCTGAAAGTGTTTGAAGAGAGAGAGACTTCTGTAGGTAAAGAGTGAAGTCTTTTACCTTCTGGCAGGAATGAAGACTGCCATCTTGTCAGTTCTTATCCTGCACCCTAGAAAGACTAGGTCTTTTGTAGGGGTCAAGTGGGACTTCTTGTGGTTCACAGTGAACCCCAGGTCTGCCAGGGTTCTGGTCACCAGGAGTAGGTGATGTTGTAGGGAATGAAGATCCTGGTGAAGAATTAACAGGTTGTCTAGATATAGGTTCATAGGTTCATACTAGGCTATCTGCCCAAGGGCATTTATAAGCCTAGCCCATAGTTATGTGGCTTTCGCCACCCCTTTAGTTTGAATAAAAACTATGCCTATCATTTTCTGTGCCTCTGTCAAGCAGTGACACTGAAGTAATCCATCTCCCATCCATTGGTCAAGATTCCTCTTGAACAAGGCCAGTGCTCTGCCTCACATGTACCGGGATTTTGTTCCACAGCATAGGGAGTCTCTGGGTGATGAATCTGTCCCCAGCATGTTCTATTTATAACCGTGTCAAGGTTTAAGTCTCCTTGTGGTTCTGAGGGATCTAGATTTTTGAGGTGAAGCATATTCATCAAATCTGGGTTTGACATGGCCTTATATGTCAGGCACAGGTCACCTCTGAGCAAGCGGTATGAGACTGAATAGAGCTGGAGTTCTTTCAGTCGGGCAGCATAAGACATATTTTTGAGACCCTTTATCCTTTTGGTGAGGAACTTTTGGGGCCTTTCAAGCTGCAGCAGGTGTCTGGTCAGATACATCATTGTACTCAATCATAGGTCTAATGAGTGATGAGTACAGGGATGACCTCCCTTGATCTAGATGTGAATCCCTTCATGATCAGGTGGGCGATATAGAAGGTTTTCCTAACTACTTTACTACTTTAGCAACATGAGTGTCAAACGAAAGGCTACTGTCAACCTGGGTCCCCAGATCCCTGATGACTTTTTCTGTGCTCAGTGGATTGCCACCTATATGGTAGCTAGGGGTAACCTTGTTTTTCCCGAAGGGTATGACTATGCATTTTTGGCTTAACTTCAGGCCATGGCTCTGGCACCAGTTATCCATTTCTGTGAGGCCCTTCTGGAGGATATCTGTGTCAGAAGTTTGCAGTCATCTGCAAACTTTGTCAGCCATAACCCTCCTGTGTTTGCTTGTACTTCAGAAAAGTAGATGCCGAACAAGAGTGGACCCAGGACTGAGCCCTGTGGGACACCACTTGTGACAAGCTTTGAGTCTGACATGGCTCCAGCAACTCTGACCCTGTGGGTTCTGTCACTTAGCCAGTTTGCAACCCATCTTGTGATGTATGGGTTTACATTCAAGCTGATGAGTTTTTCGATGATACCTGAGTGGGGTATTGTGTCGAAGGCCTTTGCCAGGTCAAGGTAGGCTGTATGGACTGCCTTTCCTCATCAATGGCCTTGGTGACTGTCTCAAAAAGTCAACCAAGTTTAAGAGGCAGGATCTGCCTTTGACAAAGCCAAACTGGGTTGGATCCAAAGTCTGCAAGTTCCCTATGTCTTTATTTATGAGTTCCATTATGATCCTCTCCATGGCTTTGCAGATAAGGCTTGTCAAGCTAATGGGTGGTAATTTCCAGGGTCTGTGGAGGCACCGCCTTATGAAGTGGGACCACAGTCACATCCTGAGGTGAGGCTAAGATTAAACAGCTGTCCTAACTGTGGGTTTAATTCGAGTTCATGAAACACCATCCGGTCCCATGGATGCTGTGTTTTGCCTTAGTGAGGGCAGTTCTCACCTGGGCGTTGGAGATGTTTGGGGGCTACAATCCTCTGGAATAGATATCTCAAGTTTGCACTGAACCTGTCAGCCAGTATGTTAGCAATGTGTGTAGGTTCAGTAATTTTCACATCATTTTGAACTAATTCTGAGCATATCTGGGAGTTTCCTCCTAGGTTTCTAACATAGCTAAAGAAGGCCTTATGATTGTCTTTAGAGCTCTCAAAATTTGCCTTGGATGATTTTATGAGAGCTCTTAGTTTTTACTTATAATGATCAAAGGTGTCTTACCTTTCAAGGATTTTGCTCTATCTTGTAGTAGCTTCCTCCTTTTGTTGTAGAGCTTGTTTATGGCTGGGGTCCACCACAGAGAGTCTTAGTTTTGTTTGGGATTGCCTGATCCATGCAGTCCTGTAGATGCTGGTAGAAGGCATTTGTAAGTGATTCAGCGGTTTGAGTAATGTTTACCACTGGCTCAGGGGCCTTAAAGGAGACCACACTAGTTTTAGAAGTGTGAAATCGGCTTTGAGAAGTTTTTCACTGTGGTCTTTTTGTTTCAGGTGATGAAGACCTCCAGCGAGATTAGTTTATGATCTGATCTCACCAGTGAGGGGTATACTTCGGTGTTGAACATTTTGATCCCATGTTCGTGATGATGAGATCAAGTATGTTTTCTCCTCTTGTGGGGATGGTGACTAGTTGTTCCATGGCATTTGAGTTTATGAACTCCAGGAATCTTTGGGTTAGAGTGTTCGGGCTTGAGTAGTGTTCCCAGTCTATATTAGGGTAGTTGAAATCACCTAGTATGATGGTGTTTGGAGATACATTTATCCCTCCAATGTTTTCAGGAAGGCCATGTGAGGTTCCTGAGTTTGAGAGGGTGGCCTGTAACATGCTACAAATTGCAGAGCAGTCTTGCCTATGGTTAATTGCACCTGGATGGTCTCCACCAACCTTGAGGTGTGGGTGTCCTTTATGAATATGGACACCGGTGTTGTCCGGATTTTGGGGCTGCGCATGATATGAGGTGAAACCTGTTAGTGCTGGGGTGCTCTCAGGTGCCTTGAACCAGGTTTCTGTCACAGCACAGACATCGATGTTCTCCATATTGAGAGCATCTTGAGTGTGAGTCTTCTGGCATTGAGCAGCATTACCCTTAGTTTTTTTCCTTTTTGGTGTTCTAGGGTGGTAGGTTTAGAATTTGAGCTAAAAAGGCACTATGGTTGTGAAGCAGCGTGGCTTGTCCAGCATGTCATCCCAGGCAGACAGACATTGGATCCCCTTTGAATGACACCAGAATTTAAGCCAATTATTAAAGCTGATCATCTTATCACTGTATTGTGGCATCATTCTAGGTGAAGGTAGGATACTGCTCAAGGTGAGAGACCTGAGTGCTCAATGTGTCTGACTATGGAATCACCAATGACAAGTGTGTCTGGCATTTTGTTTGGCCTTAAGGGCTGTGACTGTTTGACACTCTGACTGTGTGGTCTATGTGTTGCATGCTGTTTTGGTAAATTTTGATCAGAGCCGTCTTTGTGTGAGTATGTGTATGATTTGAAGTGATTGTGATACCATGGTGTGACTGGTATGTATTGTGTGTTGTGTACTCCCTCCTCCCTGGTCTGGTCTTGCCAGTCTGTTGAGAGAGCTCAGCCAGTTGCATCTCGCATGTGTTTGTGGGAGGAGGTTCACCAGTTGAGCTGGAGCAACTGATCCCTCGACATACTAGAAGTAGTAGATAAAGAGACTTTCAAGAGGGGGGGGAAGTGGGTTTTAGGCTGGTGGGGTACTATCTATAATAAGAGTGCTTTATCAAGGTGCAAGTACTGTAGGAGTAAGTGCTAGGCTTTACATGGGTGTATTTAAATGCCCTGCATCCTGCAGCGGGCAATCACTGGTGCTAGACACTTTATGAATACTCTGGGGGGGTGCAGAGAGCCCAAAAGGTAATGCAGAAAATTGAAAATGTAAGGAACCTACTGAGAAACATAGGAATTTCCTGTAGCAGGGAATGTGAAGATAGGTGTCCTTCAGATCCAGAGATAGCATAAAGGCCTGTTGGGGGATAAGGGGCAACAGCAGCTGCAAGGTGAGCATTTTGAAGGTGGGGACCTTGAGATAAAGGTTGAGTATGGAGAAATCCAGAATTGGTCTCCAAGGGCCATCTTTGCTTGGGGCCAAAAACATCCTTGAGTAAAATTCCTTGTTTACCTGGGGTGGTGGGACCCTTTCTATGGTGCCCTGGATCTGAAGTTGATGCAGAATACAGGGGAAAAGATGGAGCTGACTTGAGGGAGGTTGGGGTATCCCCTGGAATGGTGTTAGAGTCCACCAAGTCATAAAATAATCTTGTTGAATTATAAAGAGGACTCAGGCCTCTGAGGTGATCTTCCACCAGGAGGGTAGGGAGAGGGTGAGGCAAAGGGACAGGGGGTGGAGAGAGGTAGTGTGTCTGAACCACAGTTGAGGGGTTCTGTTGTGGTCAGGCTGCCTCTGAAAGGGAGTGTTATTACTGGAGAAAGGGGGTCTAGGAGTGGAATGCTTCCTCGGTTACCTCCATCCTTTAGCCTGTGGTGGAGCAGAATGAGATGACTGCCTCCTAACAAAGGTAGTCCTTTGAGGGTAGTTTCTATGGTACCTAGGGATAGGTGAGACCAGTAAATGTTTTACATTTTGCAACTCCTTTCCCTTTTCCTTCAGGGATTTGAGGAGTTCTGCAGATGCTTCACCGAAAAGGGACTTATTATCTAGTGGTGTATCCAACAACTTGGATTGTACAGCCATAGGGAGAGGGAGAGCCTCACCCAGGAGTATTTTCTCAATACAGAGCCTGAGGCTGTGGATTTAGAAGAGGCCTCCACCACATCATAACTGCAATTAATGGAATGCCTAGTCACCTGTGAGACAGTGGAGAGAAGGGAGTTTAGTTGGGTCTTAGCCAATGAGTCTGGTACATCAGGCAAGTGGGCTGTAGCTTTTGCAAGGGTGTCTAGAACAAACCTGGCTATGTGTGTTTGATAGTTAAGGGCTCTGATGGCAAGAGTGGAAGACATATAGAACGTCTTCCCTAGCCTATCCATACACTTGCTGTCCTTGTCAGTAGGGAATAAAGAGGTAGAAGGCAGTTGCCTAGAGGATTTGTCAGCTGAGACTGCTATGACTGCAGGGTTAGCAGAAGGGTTCTTAAACAGGTATTGGTTATCCTGAGAAACTTTATAGAACCTGTTAGGGCTCTTAGAAGTGGGGGGTTGAGAATCAGGGGCCTGTGAAGCAGCCAAAAAAGCATCTTGAAAGGCTGGAAGCAAGGGAGGGGCTGCAGATGGTGAGGGTTGATCCATTGGAAGTAATTCAAAATATCTCTTTTTAGTTTCTGAGACATCTGATGCCTGCCATTTGAAGTGTTCTCTCATGAGAGAGATGGTATCTCTAAAGGAAAATTCCTCCCCTGGAGATTCTGGACTGATAGAGTCCTCTTCCTCAGGGGTGATGAAGCCTTTGTGGGATTCAAGTTGAGAGCAGTAAGTAAGGGAGTCTTCAGAGGAGGAGTGTTCTTACTCAGACTCTTCTAAGGCCTGCACAGGAGTAGGAGCAGGCTGGGGTACATGTGACTGTAGAGTCTGGAATGATCTCAAAAGATTTTGGGAGAAAACTTCCCATCCAGGGGCAGATGGCTGTTTTATATGCTTTCATTTTTGTTTTCTCTTCAGAGGAGTATAAGGGTGGGTGGTTTTCAAGCTGACATCTGTGAGGATTGCAGAGCAGGAGTAGGCCCCACTGATGCCACGAGCCGTGGTCCCCCCCCACCATCAGGGACTGATGGCTGATCAACCTCAGCGGATGTACTCAGTGTTTCCATTGGACTGGCTTCCATTATGGTTCCTGGTTCCAACTGAGAAACAGATGTCCAATTGGACCCTAGGCTAACATCTGCCTCGAGAGTCTCACTGGACTCCTGAGATGCAGCATAGTCGTCGGGCCTAACGTTGTTGGCCTTCTACCTAGGCGGCTCGTTGGAAGTACCTAACCCATCCTCCATACCTAATGCTAGACGTCAGAGTCTCTGATTCTCAAGATAAATTTGAGAGCAGCAAGATGGCTGCGAAGAGTTTTAGGCACAAACAATTTGCAAATATCGCAAGACATATGGTCGTGGGCCTCCCCTAGACAAAACAAGCACTTATCACGTGTGTCCTTGTGTGGAATTTGTCTTCCACAAGTTTACTTCCCCTTCCTAGTTGACCTAGTAGGTCTTGCCTATGTAAAAATATGGGCATTTTTGACAAATACCCATGTAAATAACCAGTTTGCTGTTACAATTATATCTCTTTTTCAGCCTTATTGTACCAAAATGGGCTAAATGGATTTCATTCTGCTCTAATATGTATTTACTCCTTTTTCCACACAATTCATCATACTTAGGTTTTTCTAACATAATTTTAATACTTATTTTTAACAGCAATGACTATAAAAATAAGATGTTTACTATGTTATACTCAGAGACATATAGTGAATTGTAACAGCAAACTGGTTATTTACATGGGTATTTGTCAGAAATGCCCATGTTTTTACATAGGTAAGACAAAAATAGCTTTAAAACCAGAATATACCAACATCAATATGATATCAGTAAAACCGACTCCAAGAAGCCTTAGCTGAACATATAATCCAACTTGCACACCATCATTTTAAATATATTATTATAGATCATGCTGATATAGGTGAAACAGGGGGTCCTATAGATGATTTTTTGGAATTTAAGGAACTCAAATGGCAACTGCGAACCAATGCAACAAGTTATCCAGGACTAAATGGTGTGGTTTCTATCAGTCCTATTCTGAGACTGAAAACCAAGTTTGATATCTAACTATGTTCATGGGGCATAGACCGTGTTTAAAGTCAGCTTTGTTTTAGGTAACATGATAGCTAGATCCACATATGCATTTATTTACATATATAAGAATTCATCTAGTAGAGGTATTTTAGTTATTTCAGCAATATTATATGCAAGTATGTGCTTGTGTAGCTTAGCAGTGGGAAAGTATGTAATGTATATGAAAATGCAAGTGTTACAAACTCCAGATGTAATATCTTTAAATGCTGGTTTCAAACTGAGGCAAGTTTTATCACATGGCTTTTAGTGCATATATAAATGAGTTGGCCACTATGGTTCAAGTTTTTAAGCTTTTATTCTGAGGAAGTTTGTATTTTATAAACAAAAGCGCTAAATATATACTTGGGAGTGGATCAGTTTGCCTTTTGCCTTCATTTGTGTCATTACTTTAGATGTAGTTTGAATGACTTTAGTGAGCAGTTACCATTAGGGGAATGAAGTTTCAGGTTTTTGATATTTGGTGGGAGTAGATAGAACAGCCTGCCAAGTTATTAGGTTTTGATATACGTATGAGGTCTTTGTCAGAAGAGTGCAAGCTTCTGGATGGGTTGTATGGTTGCACAAAGTTGGCTAGAGACAGTCATTTGGTTTGTTTATTAGATTTTTCTACTTTTTGTTGCCTAAGTAATTGCACTAAGAGTTTTTGGTGCTCTGGAGTTATCAAAAAAACAGTTGCTTAACAGCAATCTTTCTAAATTCATGCATATTATCCAGATAGTGCCTTATTTTCTCTTTAGCACTCTGCAGTTTATTTATTATTATTATTTTGTATTTATTTTACATTTGTTGACTGGGATAGTCCGACTGGATATATGTCCATTTTCAGGGGAGGCCCGGGGAGAAAAGCTCCAAGATAATAATACACATTGAACATTTAGTAAATGCTAGTTTCAAGCAGATTACAGTCATAAGCAATACCAGCATTTAGCACATATAATACTAACTTATTATAAAACACTTTATTAAATACTTTATTTTCAAAGTTAAATATACATAACATTACATTCAGGTTTAAGATACATTGAGCAGCAGTTATACAATTGACCCTTCCTAAAATGGTGGGGTAGAAAAAAGTTAGAAGTAGTTGAAGGTAAGGGACCTAAGTAATAGAGAGGTCGCTAGTCGGGGTTAGTGCAAGGGCATAACCAATGAGGTCTGAAGTATTTCTTGAGTTTGTTTTTGAATCAAGTTAGTGAGGGTTCTAGGGTCAAGTCAGCTGGGAGTCTGTTCCATGTTTTTCCAACAGAGATGGCAGACAGAGATTCCCCAGCTGAGTAGTTGGATTTGTATGTTTGAACTAGGAGTCTAGTGGATGATAGCAGTGGCTGGTTGCTGGTGTAGGAGCTGATAATATTTTTTAGTGCAGGTGTATTTTCTGGTTGGTAAAGGACTTTATGTGCCACTATTAGCTGGTTGAACTGCAGTAGGCTAGGCAGTTCAAGCCATCCTAGGCGATTTAGGTTGTGACAGTGGTGTGTCCGGTAGGCTTTGCCAGTAGCAAATCTGGCAATGTGGTTATAGCAGGATGATAGTTTATTAAGATCTGTTTTGTTTAAGTTGGAGGATAGAGGTGAGGTGTAGAGAAGAGTAGATGGGAACAGGCAATTGCAGTTCTAGCAAGTGGGGTAAGGAAAGGTTTGATTCTGTAAAGACAGCCAAGTTTTTTATTAATGGTTTTGATAATTTGATTGATATGCACATCAAACTTCAGGTTGTTATCAACTATGACACCCAGTAGTTTAGTTTGGGCTTCTGGGATGATGATATTGCCATTGTTAGTGGTTATGTTGAAGGATGGCAGGGGGATCCTGCGTGTGGGGGATAAGAGGAGCAGCTTAGTTTTGTGGTGTTTAGGATTAGATGTTGATTGGAGAGCCATTTTTCCACTGTATTGAAGGTATTTTGGGTTAATGTGAATAAAGTAGTTGATGAGGTGTCAGAACAAATCAAGGTGGAGTCATCCACATACTGAATGCAGGTAGCATCTGGGATGAATGAATGAAGGTCGTTGATAAAGATGGAGAAAAGTAGGGGTCCTAGTATCGAGCCCTGGGGACTCCTAATGTGATGAGTAGGTGAGATAATAGCTTGTCCTGCCATAGAACTGCCTGTTGCCTGCCCTGCAGGTAGGATTGAAACCATTGGAGTGCATGGTTGTTTAAGGAGAAGGCCTTCAGGGTATTTATAAGCATTTTATGGTCAACCATGTCAAAAGCCTTGGAAAGATCTAGAAAGAGTGCTGAGGATAGTTTGTTATTATTGCGCTTGTGGTTAATGACATTAGAGAAAGAAAGGAGGGCAGAAGTAGTACTGTGGTGTGGCTTAAAGCCATGCTGAAAGTTGGACAACAGCTTGTTCTGTGTGAGGTGGTGCATGAGCTGTATGTGTACACACTTCTCCATAATTTTAGCTAGAGGTGACAGAATAGCTATGGGTCTAAAGTTTGACAGCTCAGTGGAACTGCCTCCTTTATGGAGAGGTATGACATGGGAGATTTTCCATATAGTGGGTACAGTAGCTTCAGATAAAGCTCTGTTGATCAAGATTGAGATGGGGTATGCTATGGTATCAACAGCCTTTTGCAGATAGTCTGCTGGGAGGAGGTCGGCAGCCAGGGTGGTGGGTCTTAGTTTCTTAAGTAGGGCATGAATAAGTTGAGTAGGAACAGGTTGGAAGGTAAAGTGTGTTTGGGTACTGGGTGTGGTTGCATTAGAATTAGAGCCACTGGGAGAGAGTTGGCTGGCTAGAGACTGGATAGTCTCTGTGAAGAAGCTGTTGAAGTTATTAGCAATGTCTACTGAGGATTTTTGTTGGGAAGCTGAGGGGGTGGAATGATGGTTGTGCCTCTTCTTGATCTGCGAGATTCCCCTTACTGTAATACTTTAACCTTTGTCAGCCCCTCTAAATAATTCTTACTTCTTAACCAGATCTATTTTTCTTTTATTTCTACCTTATTTTTAAACTCCATTTTCATTTTATCTGACTCACTAACTATAACTTCTGAAGAAAATTCTGTCTTCCCTTGTAACTCTCGAGTAATCTCCACTACCCATTCCTTAAATTCCTCTTTTTTAACACATAGACAGGGAAGCATCAGTGTCTCATTTTTACTTCATTACCCTGCATTTTTATTTTAGTTGTTTTTGGCACATGATCTGAAATAGGTATTGGATGTGTGTCAAAGTTTCAATTAAATGCACATGTTCCTGTGAAATATAATTTCAATTCTAGTCTAACCCAGTTATTCTACCTTGGGGAATAATATGAAAATTCTCTCATAGGTTCATAGGAGATTACTAGGCTAATGGCTTAAGAGCCCTTAATGCCTAGCAATATAATGCAGTTTAACCCAATATATGGCCCCTAGGGGCAAGAGGATAGCATGGATTTGTGTCTATGTTTTGAGTATCTTATAGATTGCCCCTGTCGATAAGGGACATAGAGACTACCCCAGGTGTAAATTTGTGATTCCCCATCCATTGATCCAAAAAACAGGGCCAGGGAAGGCATTCCTCTTAACTGCCCAGATTTTTACAGAATATACAGATTTTTGCTTAATATTTTTGGTCTGTTCCTCTTAAAACTTGTAGTTTTCTGGAAAATAACTAAGGGTTGAAGTCACTAAATAATCACGGTCATTTAAGTTTCAGACTTCATATCTGCCAGAAAATGCATGCTATTGCAACACCTATTATTTTATCAACTTTTTAAGTTTATAAGAGCAATGTTTTAAAAATTGTCCCTGATTTTGGACCTTTATCCCCCTTATTTTTGATTTTGTCCATATTTCTTGAGCTTAGAGGTTGAGAGGTATGAGGGAAGGGCTCTGCTTCATGTGCATAGGAAGCTTGTTCTAAAGAAGGGATAATCTCTGAGATACATATTTGTCTCTCCAGCATGTTTTGTTGGAGTTGCTAAGTTTATATCCCTAGATCGGGTACCCCCCCCCGTACTGTTTGACTGTAGCAGCTCAATCAGGGCTGGATTTGTGAGTGCCTTAAAGGTCAGGCATCGGTCACCCCTTAATAGTCTGTAGAAGACAAAGTAAAGGGATAGAGCTTTTTGTCTGTCTGCATAGGACATGTTTCACCCTATATTTTCTTTGTGTAAAAATAAACACACTGCAGTATCACCATGGAGAGAGGAAAAACATGTAAAAAAATAATGTAAAATCACCACAACATTTTTTAATGACACACAAAATAAAGTCCTTCCAAACAAACAGGATAAGTGCTTTTGGTTATGCCTTCATCAGATCCTGTTTAAATTTTTAAAAATTCCCCTTCTTATATTATTGCCAATCCAATCAAATCATTTCCTGGGCTTCCTGCCCTTCAATATAGGTTTTAAAGGAACCATTCCATTCAGTCCAGGGCTCCTGTCTGCCTGTAAATCAGATATCCAATGTGTTTCTAAAACTTCCATTTTGTTAAATAAATCTCTGCCTCTTATGCTATCCTATACCTTTTCCAAGGCTAAAAAGAAGAACTTATGGCCAGGATATTTCTGAATATGCTGTGAGGGTCTAATCTAGACCCTCATAAAGGATATGTACATAGTTAAGGAATTCAGTGATTGCCCCCAGCATACAGTCATTGGCAAATTTTATCATCCATAGGCCTTCCACATTAGCCTTGACTTCAGAGAAGTATATTCTAAACAGGAGTGGTCCCAGCACTGTGCCCTGTAGCACAGAACTAGTAACTAGCCTTTTGCTGGATCTGGATTTATCCACTTTAATCCAATGTGCCCTGTCCATGAATCAGTTGGCTATCCAACTGGTGGCATAAGGATTTATGTCCAGTTTTGTGAGTTTCTTTATAATACCTGAGTGGTGAATTGTGTCAAATGACTTGGCCAGCTCAAGGTTAGAGGTTGCTGGTTTACCCTCAGCCATGGCCTTAGTGACTTTCTCAAAGAAATCCAGCAGATTCAGTAGGCATGACCTGTTTTTCACAAAGCCAAATTGGGTTGGGTTCAGAGTTTGGAGGTTTCCTATGTCATTAGTTATCAGGTCCACGATTATTCTTTCCATGGCCTTACATATAGGACTAGTCAAACTTATGGGTGTGTAATTTCCTGGGTAAGTAGACAGTCCCCCTGTATGCAGAGGGTTGACTGTTGCTGCCCTTCATTCTACTGGGACAAAGTCAGTCTAGAGGCTGTGGTTAAACAGAGATTCTAATGGGTCTGATAAGTCCTGATTTAAGCTGTTTAAGAGGTAACCTGGTACATTGTCAGGCCCCACTGAAGCCACGTTTTTAGCTTTAGAGAATGCAGTGGCAACCTGTTTTTTTTTTGGTGATAATTGGCAGTGGAGTGGGGGAGGGTATTTCTTGGGGGAGAACTGGAGTTGATGGATAGGTGAAATTTGAGCTGAATTTGTCAGCCAGCAGATTTGCTATATCTTCTGGCTGAGTATAGGTTAAGCCACGACAACTAATTCAGCACACTGTTGAGTGTTGCCATTAAGATTATGGACATAACTGAAACCTGCATTATGGTTACCCTTAGCTTTGGAGGCTATTTTTACCCCAAAGTCTGCTTTCAGAGACTTGACTAGTTTCATTCTGCTCTGTTGTGCACATTCCCTCTTACTTCTCAACAAGATTTTCTCTCTTTTATTGTAAAGCCTATTAATACCAGGGGTCCACCAGGGTGGCTTGTTTTTGCTGTTTGACCTGGATTTATTTCAGTTTGGTACTGCCATTTCTATGCAGGTGTTTATATGGTCATACAGGGCTTTTGTGTATACCTCTGCATAGGTTTCTGTGTTTTCTGGATTCGGGGGAGCTTGGAAACTAGCTATACCATTCCTTAATAGGGGTAATTTACCTTAAAGAAGTTCTTAACGTTTTTGGGTTTAGGTGAGGGGACTAGTTTTACCTTTATTTCATGAGAGACTGATCTGATCTTACCAGTGAGGACATCATAGTAGAGCGGTGCAGCACTCTCCCATATTTATAAGTAACAGATCAAGGATATTTGTTCCCCTAGTGGGAGTGCAGACTAGCTGCTCCAGAGCATTTGAATTTATAAAGTCAAGAAATCTTTGAGCCTGCATGTTAGTGGTCATGTATGCCTCCCAATTAATGGAGGGGTAGTTAAAATCACCCATGATATGGTCTTGGGATGGATGGTCAGTGACTCTATTAACTTCAGGTATAATGTATGGGTTTCCTGTTCAATCTGGGAGATCTGTAGCTAACAAGAATATGGTAATGGATTTTTTCCATGGTTAGTTAGACATGGAGTAGCTCAAGCATGTCATATTGTTTGACCAGCCTTGAGGTGTGCTTATCCTTTATGTAAATAAATACACCTCCACATTTTGCTCTTTCATGTTCCGTTGGTGATCAGAACTTATGAAAGGCGTTATAGCCATCTACTGCTGGAGTGCTTTCTATGGGTTTGAACCATATTTCAGTAACTGCACATATGTCAGAATTCTCCAGGGCAAGGAGAGATTCCAAGGAGTGCAGTTTCTTGTTGAGACTTCTAACATTGAGCAGTAACACATTTATCTTGTTCTGAGTAGCTTCTGTTATGTTGGAAGCTTTGTCTGTTTGACAATGCCTAAAAAAGGCACTATAGGGATGGATAATGTTTTGGTCAATATCCGAAAGCCTAGAGTTGACAGGTGAAGACCATCCCTGGCAAAGCAGTCTGGCTTATCAACCATGTCCTTCCAGGCTGACAAGTATTGGAACCCTTTGGAATGACAGCAGTAGCTAAGCCAGTTTTTAAAGTCAATCATTTTCTGCTGGTATTATGGCATCATCTTTGGAGATGGTAGGATGCTGCTCAGTGCCAGGCTCGTACCTGCTGGTATTGTAGCATCATCCTTGGAGATGGTAGGATGCTGCTCAGTGCCAGGCTCGTACCTGCTGGTACTCTGGCATCCATCATCCTTGGAGATGGTAGAATGCTGCTCAGTGCTAGGCTCGTACCTGTTGGTATTGTGGCATCATTCTTGGAGACGGTATGATGCTGCTCAGCACTAGGCTCATACCTGCTGGTATTGTGGCATCATCCTTGGAGATGGTAGGATACTGCTCAGTGCTAGGCTCATACCTGCTGGTATTGTGGCATCATCCCTGGAGATGGTAGGATGCTGCTCAGTGCTAGTCTCATACCTGCTGCTATTGTGGCATCATCCTTGGAGATGGTAGAATGCTGCTCAGTGCTAGGCTCATACCTGCTGGTATTGTGGCATCATCCTTGGAGATGGTAGGATGCTGCTCAGTGCTAGTCTCGTACCTACTGGTATTGTGGCATCATTCTTGGAGATGGTAGGATGCTGCTCAGTGCTAGGCTTATACCTGCCTTTGACACACATTCTGAGAACTCAGCTGTGTCTCTCTTCATATGGTCCAAGGAGGTACGTTTCAGGTCATTCACAACCACATGGACTATGACTGAGTCATACTGATGTTTAGGAGTAAGTGACTTGAGTGCTTGTGTGATCTATTGAATCCTGGCCCTTGACAGGTAACTAACTGTAACTTTCCCCTTATCCAGCCTAGTAAGAGGGACATCAGTGTTTCTCACAATGGAGCCTCCTATGACCAGAATATTGAGTTGTAGAGTGTTTTGCCTTATGGGCTTGCTAGCTGAGACATAGTCAGATGTGGCTTTATGTTTTGTGATGGTAATTGATTTTGTGTGCCTGCGGAGTTTCTGAGGACTGCACCTGAGAGGCCTTTGAGACTTAGGTAAATTACATGGAAGCACCTCTGCATATAAGGGTCTATGTGTGTGGTCATTAGCTGGTGCAGTGAGTGACGTGTGTGAGTTACTGACAACCTGTTTGTTGCTTTTTGTGTCTGTATGAGAGAGTTTAGCCTCCAGTGTCAATATGTAACTACATCTCTCACATACTGTACTTGTCTGTTTGAGAATTAAGTGGTTGTCAGTGTACATAAGGTAATTGTTACATTGCCTCAAGATGCACATGTCCACCAAGCTGGATGTAAAGATAGCAGGAAAGTGCCAATCCGTGGTTGCAGTTCCTAATGTGTATTTGAAAGGATGGGAATGGAAGGTGTATGTAACCAAATGAGTGAAGGGTGCTTACATGGTGTAATCTACAGCTAACCTAACCAGTAATGCTGCCCAATACCAAATCAGATGCTCTCTAAGCACTAATAGTCCTAGGTACTGTAATAAGTTAAGGTAGATCTAAATAGTCCTAACTAAATATGTAAATACTGCTCAGTGTGCAAACTAGTTGACCCGTGAGTAACACGGGACTGAGGTGATTTTTATAGGGAAATTACAACTTCTGGTGATTGCGTGTAAATGAGGCACCAGTAATCGTCACTGGGTAAAGAGCAGCTTCTTCCAAATGTAAGGCTTATATATGATAAAAAAAGTAAATAAATAAAAATATTAGGTTTTACACTAAATGTGCTCTAAGGCCAATCAGGTAAGCACACAATGACCTTTCCACCAGCAATTCCCAGTTCAGATAGGTGCCATAGGAGTGCAGACTTCAACCGTATTAATGTAAAATGACTGGTTTGGAGCCGAAGTGTTAAGGAACCTCAAACAGATGCCTAATACTAACTAAGAAACACTAAACAGAATGTATTTCAGTGCAAAACAGCAGCCTTTACAGCAGTTTGAAAATGCAACTTTAAAGAAGTGCAAATAAATAAATAAATAACCCAATAAATAGCACAGTAAACTTTCACAGTGTAATGAAAATAAGTAATGTTTCCAGATGTTTGCATCTGTACAGGGCACTTGCACTGCGAGCAACAGTATAAAAATGTGCCGTATTTATGCCATCACTAGAAACACAGAAAACTGACTACTAAGTCCTCTGGCCAATAAAATGGCTACACTTACAGCCCTTTTGTGTGCTTCCCAACTAAGATAGACCACGTAAACACCTACTGCTACTAGATGAATGCTTCCAGTCCTCCTAATGTAAAAACACAGCACAAGAGTGTAGAGAGTGAAATGCTATCACAAGCAACCTTAACTTAAGGAAAGATAATGAGTAATTCAGGACAACAACAGTCTACTTTAAACAGCTTACAACAGTGTGATTATTCAATAAAAGTACTTCACTTTGTAGAAATGAGCCAAGAGCCACTCAACTGTGCAGAAATTATAAAGGCACTATAAGCAAAGTAAACTAATTAATAAACTTTCCAGCCAATAAAACAACTGTATGCAGTAATCTCTAGTGTGTTTCCCCAACCTGTACAGACAAAGCCATCACCCACTGCCACCAGAAGGAAAATCCATCGTTCTCTTGATGTAAAAACATAGAAAAGAGCTTGCTAGACTGTAAAAATACACTGTGTTATCCAACAGCTAACTAGATAATGAATTCAGAGTAGACAAATCAGTAGAACACAGAATGAAAGGCAACATTCCCTTTTTTTTCAAAATAAGCACAAGGAAAGGGAAATAAATACTTCAAGATATAAAAAGCAGTGTAGAAAGGGGAGGGGCTTATACCGCTCAATTTACAGTATGGGTGGGCAGCTTAAAATCAAGAATAAATAGCAGATCAGGGAATGGGACAGTGGGTGGGAAAAATAACCAGCAGGGAGTCACCAACAGAGCTTGTAGTTTTTGCAGGCCTTGAGTCTTTAGCAGAAAAGACAAAGATATTCTCTGTGTATTTAAATATCAGTCAAGAAACAAATTAATCAATATAAAAGTGTGAAATGTGCAGCCTAGGTAATTTAAGTGTTTATCTGCAACATAAAACAAAAACTCCAGGCCAGGCAGATTTTTTAAAACAGGAAACAAAATGGAGCAGGTAAAACAGAAAGCAGCTCTATCAGTTTAAGCAACTCACAGACAAAAAATAGATTTACTTTCCTCACCGAGCAGGGAGTCACCAACATTACTTGCAGAGTTTGCATGCCTTGTGTCTTTTTTTAAACAAAAAAAAATCTTTATTAGGTTATCACTTATGACATAGGAAATCATACATTTATATCAATTAAAACAAATCATATTGACATAATCTTAGTTGCAGGAATTTTACATCACAGACCATACTGACATAGTTTTAGTTGCAAACATTATACTTCAGTTATAATCTACCCAGTCATTGCCAGTCAAACATTATATAGCTTATTCAAATCCTGCCTTCTTTTAAACCTCATTCCTCCCTGTACATATTGTTCCCACAGTTCCCATTTTTTCCTATGTAATTTGCTCCTACCCTTTTCTAAATATTCCACTTCCAGTTGTTTTATCTCTATTACTATATTCACTACTTCTACTACAATTGGTTTAGACTTTGATTTCCATTTTCTAGTGTTTACTTTTTTGGCAGCCACCATAATTACAATCAGCAAGGCCTTACTATGTCTAGGCAATTCCAATTCTGTATCATAGCTCAGAAAAATAATTTGCCTAGTTACACCAATTTGCTCACCCAGTAGCTCTGATAGAGTAGTCTGCAGAAAATCTTTAAAATCTGCCAACTCATTACACTCCCAGAAAATATGTTCCCAATTACATCTTTCTTCCCCATCACACCTCCAGCATTTGCTGTCTACCTGAGGAAAAATTCTTTGGAGTCTACTTGGGGTATAAAAATATCTATGTAAACATTTCCAAGCAAAAATCCTACATCTTCTAGATTTTGTTGCATATATGGTAGACAAACATATATCTCCCATTGTTTCTTTGTGAACTGATTATCCAATCTCTCTTCCTAATCCTTTCTAACCTCCTCTGATTGATTCTTATAGTTATCATACAATATTTTATATGCTCTACAAATTATTCCGTTTTTAACAGCAGCTTGTGTTCTAGATTCTGCTAAAAACTCTACCAGTGCTGATATTTCATTTAGGACTCCCCTATTTCTTTCTCTTTGCCTATATTCTGATATCAATCCTTGATAGGGAAGGCAATCTTTAACTTGCAGTCCAAATAAATTATTGTCATCTTCCCATTCTATTGCCCTTCACTCTCAGTTATTTGTTTATTTATTATTTTTATTTATTGACATTTGTTAACCGGGTTTGTCCACCTGGGCTTGTGGCCCATTTTCAGTGGAGACCCGAGGAGAAAAGCTCCAGTAGTACATCTTAAACAAGTACAAGTTTAAACAATATTGATATAATAGCAGTTATAGCAAAAAGATTCACATATGTTGGGTTACATGCATAAAGTTAAAGTTGCATTAAAAAGAAGCTTAGTAACATAATTTTACATTGATATAGTTCAATAGGTCAACACATTTTTTTTGTTTGTATAAAATTATGCAAATGCATAGTAAACACATTGTGTAATGAGGTACTAAGTATGGACCTTTTGAAGGTACATAAAGGGAAGCAAGACTAGGTGGGGTCATGGCAAGGGCAGGTCATATTGTTCCCAATACCTTGGTTCCTTTGCCAGTCTTCTCCAATAAATTCCAGTCCCCTCTTGCCTAATTGTCTGTATCCTTAATTGCAGTCATCCCTATCTGCAGAATCTCCTTTCGCCATTCCCTTTCTGCTACTTTATAAATATAATATTCTATATGATTATTGTTATTCTCCTTAAAGGTTTCTGATTGTGCTGTGTATAGGATCCTTAACTGTGTAGCTCTGAAATACCCCTTCAAATTGGGTAATCCCAATTGGCCTTGTTCTATTGGAAGAATCAGCTTATCCCACTTGACTCTTGCCATTTTTCCACTCCCAGATAAAATCCTTCAGCTGTTTATTAGTTGCTATCCACAACTTCTCCTCTGGTTAATAAAAATATGCCTGACTTCTGTATGACTAAAGGGAGTAAAACATTTTAACTGCTTGTATTTTCCTATCCATATCCATATAAAAGAGCTTCCAATTTCTCAGTTTTTGTATTATCTTTTGTTTAGTCTCTTCCCACATATCCTTAGTTGCCACACCGGAATAATTTTAATCTATACTACTAACTACTTAATTTTATCATATCCCATAAATATGGATATAGTTGAACCAGTTTGTGTGTGGGTACATAATTTACAGATATTGCCTTTGTTTTAGCTTCATCAATTTTATATCCCAAATAGATCTGAAACTGTCTCAAAATATTCCACCACACTGTAATGTCCTTTTCTGGTTTTATCAGGTATAAAATAATATCTGCAAATAGAGCAAACTTTTCTTGATTACTATACCAATTATACTGTTGAATTTCTGAGTCCCTTATTTTCTTTGCCAATGGTTCTAAATATAATGCAAATTACAGAGGGGAAATAGGACACCCCTGCCTGGTTCCTCTACTCAAGCAGAAGTTATCAGAGAGGAGATGAACCCATGCAGGACTTGAGTCTTATCAGAAAAGACAAAGACACAGATATTTTCTCTGTATTTAAATATCACTCAAGAAACAAATTAATCAAAGGAAAAAAAAAAAAACATGTAAAATTTGCAGCCTAGTTAATTTAAGTGTCTGTCTGACACATAGAATAAAAACACAAGGCCAAACAAATTTCTTAAAATAGAAAACAAAATGGATCAGGTAAAACAGAAAGCAGGTCTATCAGCTTAAGTAAGTCACAGACAAAAAAATGGATTTACTTTCCTTACTCAGCAGGGAATCACCAACAATGCTTGTAGTTTTTGTAGGCCTTGAATCTTATCAAAAAGACCTCTGAATTCCTACTACTGAACTCACATCTTCCGTACCAAATATGTTTATACATTTCTTTAAAAAAATCTTCCCTCTTATGTTAAAAATACCCTTCTGGGTCCTCCGATATACCCTTACTGTTGCTAATCAAGTTCCAGTCCCCCTTATAAGTAATATTTCCTGCTGAAAGCTGAAAATTTTCTCCCAAAATTTTCTTAAGCTCCATAATAACAATTTTAAGTCCAATATAAAAACATGCCAAGTTAATTCTTGCCCCTTGCCTGTAGTCCACTATTACCACAAATCTATTATTACAGTTCTTCCTCTTCTATCACTATTGGAACTCCTCTAACAATTAATATAATTGCTCCCCTTTTTCCTTTGTCCCTGATATTCTGTTGAATATCCATGCTAAAACCCTTTCTTTATCAAATTTACATGCTCACTTCTTTCCAAGTGTGTCTTCTGTCACATTGGTATCTGCACTCTGCATTTCTTAATATAATTCAATACTTTTACTTTTTTACCTATACCTGTGAGGCCATTCACAGTCCAAAATAATATGTTTATTGTAACCATTGTGGCAAAAAGTTGTTATTCCTACCTATTACATATGACAGCTTTTTTAAATGTGTGTTTCCAGATTTTGTGTTATATAAACTCACTAATGTTTGGCAGGTTGATCCTTTATATAGTTATTTCTTGTCATCTCCATTTGAATCTATGTCACATTTTACAAAACTTTTCATTTTAATCAACACCCTCAAACAAAAAACAAACACACCCAGAATACCTCATAACCTATTAACTTAAAACAAATGCACAAAACTATGTACATCTTCAAATAATGAGGGTTAACCCTCCTGATAGGTACAATTGTCCTACATTGACAACTACACTCACATGCATTAATTCACCTAAAATTAAAGTTATTCATGCCAAGATGCATGCTGCAGTTTGCATTTCAACTCAGACTAACTGCTATCTGATTTAGCATTACCTTTATTCCCCTCCCAGACATGAAAAACAGCCTTCAGAAAACAACTTTTAGCCTTAGGAAAATGTGCATCGGCTTTATTAAACAAAACTAAATTCTATACTATTCTACTAAATGCATTCCTCCATTTTGACAGTATGCATCCTGGTCATCAGAAAAAAAGCCTTACTGAAAGGGCAATGTGTGAGATTGCCCAGGATGATTACTGGAGAATAGGAATTCAGTGAAGAGTTTAATAAGTTATTTAATATGTTTAGGGTGAGGGGATACCCTGAAATTTTTTTATTAAACATTTTTGATGAGGTGAGAGTGAAAAGGAGAGTGGGATATTTTCTCTCACTATTGGGTATGGGTGTAGAAACCCCATTAACCTTAAGTAATATACCTATGGCATTTAATAGAGCCATGGTTACCACATTTAATGCCAATTTTTATGAGCATAGGGCAGTTTTGGAGACCAACTGGAAAGTCTTTAGTACAGACTCAGAATATGTGAATCATGTTGGTGCAAAATCCGGTTTAGTATACAAGAAGGCGATGTGCTTTAAGGCATTGCTTGATAGACCTTTGAGGGTGGAGGGCCTGGAAAAATGGTTAAGTGTGGTCATTGTCCACAGTATCCCTATATCCTTGAATGTACAGACTTATTTGTTGAAGAATATGGGACCATTAGACTCCATCGTAGATTTTATTGTGGGAGTAAAATGGTGGTATATTTAGCTTAGTGTATATGCTGTACCACGTTTTATAGAGGTCAGACAAAGTTAAGCTTATGGGAAAGGGTTTACCAACATAATTACGATATTGCAAAAAAAGATGAAAGGAACACACTATATAAACATTTGGCACATAACCCTGGACATGGTTTTAGGTTTTGTGTCATTGATGAAGCTAACCTGGGTCAGAGGGGACATCTAGTAGAAGACTTTTTAGAATATCTAGAATTTAAATGGCAACTGAAAAATACAGCAAACAACTATCCTGGTTTAAATGAAACCATTTCTATATCTAGTGTATTAAGACTTAAGGCTGCTATGTTTATTTAAAGTTGTTTATATTCATATATATATATATATATATATATATATATATATATATATATATAATATATATATAATTTTAGTATATTAAAATTGTTTTAATACGTATAGGTAGTGTATCAGAATATACATTCTATTCTTGTATTCTTTTATGAAGATGGGCTGTAACTTTAATTGGGAATGGTTTAAATTGTTTAATTGGGTGATTGCCTTGAATTGTTAGTATTTAAGACTGTGGAAGAATGTGGTATTTTATTCTGAAGAAGTCCTGTTTACCATTGGATGAAAATGCTCAATAAATCTTCTTTTAATCAGCTTTTGTTGTTTTCACCGTCCTTTCTGTTTTTCCCAGTTTGAGCCTTAATTTGGATTTATGGTTTGAAACTTCATTTTGTTATTTAGCTGCTTGCCCTTGTGCCTTTTAATTTTACATTTCTCTTGGTAAGCAATGTCCATAGCTCTCAATTTATTGCCTCCATTTTTATTCAGCTTGTTTCCATGGAAACATTAAGAACAAAATGTGGAGGTGTGCACAGCTTCAGACTTATCAACTGGCATTAAACATTTATTTACTTAAAGAAAGCTACTCATTACATTGTGGTGTCATTTTCAAAACCCACTTGCATTCGCAAACAGTTGTCATTGATTAAGTCAAAGGCATTTATCCAGGCATTCACCTATGCAAAAGTAAAAGAACACAGTTTAGTTCTACATATATTACAAGCAGTGAACTTTTACATCCCATCCCCCACCCCAACAGACAAGATTACAACCTATTGACTTAAACATGCTTTTATCCAGCTTTTCTTCTCTTTTTACATTGTAATGCCTACATTTCTTAAAACTAAAAAAAGTAAAAAGTGCGTATTTACTTTAATATCTTTATCACATACAATAATCACTAAAAATACTTTGCTATGTAACATGCAATTTATATCATAAAATGTTTTATAAAATACTGTTAAAAAACAAAAATTATTTTACTTAGTTACTTTTTCCCTCTTTAGCATCCTTGCAAACATCACTAACATGGAGTGGGGCGTATGTCTGCCAGTTCCCCAACAAGTTTAACAAATTCAACAAAAATGCAACCCTTTTCAGACACTTTTTTGTAAAACCATATTTCACAAATGTGATTGGTGTCTGATGGTTTATAGTCTCACATTTATTCACTAATTTTAGTGTTGCTGGTCTTCTTCCTGTTCATCTCCATCTCCCAACCCCAGACTCATGTTCAAGTCCAAGATACTCCCAATTCTCCTAGTTAATTCCTGTGCTTTTCTCTGTCTTTCAAGCATTTTCCTTTAGAACATCAGAAAAGGTTTCACTGGCAAAGTATGTCTATGAGCCTTATTATCAGAAGAATAAGAAGCACAGTCCCCTTCTGTTTGATGGCTCACTTTTTGTTGGACAAACTTCTGTACTTACTCCTTAGTCTGTTCTGCATGACTATGATCCTTCAGGAAAAATGTTCTGAAAACAGCTGGATACAGCAGCTTGAATCTCACTCCTGCCTGTCCTCATTCCATGATTGCTGGGATAAATGTGCTTCCCTTCTGCCTAATGTACAGCGAATAATCATTTTCCACAAAGACTCTACTGTCTCCAGTTTTCTATACTTTGCCCTTCTGCCACCGTGTTGTCTGGATCATCTCTTTCTACTAGTATGACTGCATCTTTACTAATACATGTCTTGGCTGCTTTCTTATGGCCAGGTTTGAAGCATACACATGATGTGCCCTTTCATTTAACAAATCCTGCTGTGGAATGCTAGTCCAATTGCTTATTTGTGCTTTCATAAAATTAATACAGTCTGTTCTTTCCAGTTTCTCTGGTACAGAAAAAAATATGTTTTCTCTGCGTGCTCATTCCTATAACACTACCATTTTTTGAAACACCTCTTCTTGAGGAGTCTCATACTAAGCCAACCTTTTCTTCATTTCATCCTCTGATTTTTGCAGTTTTATCAATTCATCTGAACAGTTGTTTAAAGCTTCTTCCACTTTTTCCAGCCTTTTATTATTTTGATTGATATACTCCTTCAAAATTACATTGATTATAATCAGCTCTGAGCACATTTGAGTTGCTTTTTCCTCTAAATTACTAGAAGACATCTTGTAGCAAAACTGGAGCTTGATCTGATTTTTGCTGAACAGCTGCATGATTCTTCACAGTCAGTGTGTTTTCTATTCACCTTTTCTAGCTGATTTTCTTTTAGGTCTCTAAGTTTCTTCTTTGCTGACATCTAGGCAGTCTACATGCTAGCCAGTAATGGAATTTTAGTATAACAGGTAGAATTACTAGCCCTTATCTATCAGATTCTTTTTCACACTTAGAGAGATGAAATTAAGCTGTTCATCAGTACCATCTTGAAAAACTCCTGGGTTGAAGTAACATATTATTACAGGTAGTTTGGTCTGACAACTTGTAGGAGATTATTTACTTTTAGGTTCATAGGTACTTACTAGGCTATTGATCTGTGAGGATCTTTAAGAAGCCTAGCCTTCAATTCCTATGCTCTTACTTGTGAAGAAGGTGGGGGGAGGTAGGCTGATGCAATATATAGGTTATGGTTTTTAGTTGTTTGATATGGAGTACAAACCAGATTTGGGTCATATGTTGAAGTGGAATGTGCTTGTTTGAGTTTATTTAGTTGAGTATTTGATTTGTAAGGTATCACTACCTGCTGCTAAGACCATAAATGTAGTCTGGGAAATGATACTACAGTGGAGTCTTGTCATGTTAGTGCCATGATTTACTGAATGCCAAAATGCCAGGGGAGTGTGTTTGTAGAGGTATGACAAGTTGTTCTGGTATATGTTTACTGCATTTAGTAGGCACCATTATAGGGTGTTGCATTTTGGGTATTTCCATTAGTGGAGTACACACCTCTTAACCTCAAAGCACAAGAAATCTGGACAAAACCTAAAATAATTGGAAAGGGGGGCAAAATATGGGCAGATTTTCAAATGTTGCTCTTCTAAACTTAGAAAGTTGCTAGAATAACAGGATTTGTGTTTACATGCATTTCCTGAAGGATATGAAGTCTGAATTGTGAATATATGCCATTAATGATTTCAGTCCTCAGTGATTTGCCAGAAAAAACACAAATTTTAAGAAGAACGTGACAAAAATTTGAGAAAAAGTCTGGACAGTTGAGAGGTGTGGTGGAGTGGGATTAGATTAGATGAGATTATGGGCATACATTTAAAGAAATGTTTTTGCCATGGATTTCGAGTGGTCAGTTTCTGTTCAATTTGAGGGGTGGGAGTAAGTAAGTACTTGGGTCCAAGGTGAAGCTATGGAAGCTACTTGAGTATAGTACAGGGAGTGTTTGTGCATGCCAGTGAAGTGCACTTAAAAATTCTAGAAAAAATTTAAGAATCCGCTTTTTAATTTTACTAATTACAATTCTTATTTTACATGCACCATTTCTAATTTTTGTCCATCCATCTGCAATCCCTTTTCCAATTTTTTTGCATATGGCGTTAGGTGTCACTTCAACACTGACAATCATCTAGAGCCAATGTTCACACCATCAGTCAGTCAGCTAGGGTTGCCAGCTTTGCATCCTTTGATTTCCTGACAAATAAGCCACTCCCAGTGCTTAGTGAAAACACATCCCCTAGCCTCAGGGTAGCAGCATCCCTTTTAGCAAACCACACCAAGAAGTGCCAATTTTAAATGCCATATACAGTGACTGCATGGGCAGCCTAAGACAATGTGGATCCCTAGACCAAGTATCCCATGGTACCCCTTCCCACTTTCTATTGTCTCCCTGGCATACACCCCATGTTCCATTGATTTCCGCCTATTTTGTTTTCTCTTACTCAGTCTAACTTCTTACTCTTTCTCTACATTCTTACTGACCAAGACTGTACTGTAAAAACTGTTTGGGAAAGAATATAATTATGCTGGGAGTTGGGGGGTCATAACCCCCCCCCCAAAAATGGGGTTCTAAATTCTTTGAGGTGCATTCTAGAGCTGTTTTGCACATTTGGTACTATGATGGCCTGAAAAAAATCATGGTTAAGGAAGGAAATTGATTTTTTTTCTTTCAAGGTAGAGCTATATTATGTCCAGGGTTTGATGTTCATGGCTAACAACATACCAGTTATCACAAAACTGAGCAGTAGTTGTCCACAATCTTAGAATAAAACATTTGTGGGCACACACAGATCATATATGAGATGATTGCCTTTTTCACAACCACACACAAAAAGAGTGATTTTCCATCTACCCATATATTTAGTTATTTACTATTTATTTGACATTTGTTGACTGGGAATGTCTGACTGAGGTAGAGCCCTTTTTCAGCAGAGGCCTGGGGAGAAAAGCTCCACAAAAGCACACACAAAGGTTACAAAGACAGCAATCTTTTGAGATTAATACAGAATATATAAAGCATAGCTTATACAGAAGATACAAAATATCACATATGTGGAGAATGTTCAGAGCATGTAGAAGAAAATAAGAGAAGAAAACAATTCTCATACTATTTACAAGTATCATCATTGTTCAAAAATATATATAATAAATGTTATGTTTCCTTGCTTTAAATAAGGGTGGACAAAAAGTCAGTAAATTAGTTCAGTTTAGAAGGTGACAGAAGTTAGAACAAAGTGAGTTAGAGATAGGATAAGTGAGAGGTTGCTGGTAGTAGAGTGATTAAAGGAAGAAGTTAGAAAAGATTGGGGGGGGGGTGTTTAGGGAGGAAAAGTTTAAACTTGGGTTTTACAGTGACATGTCCAGGAATGTATGAAGTGTTCTTTTAGTGCTGTTCTGAATATGTGTGCTTGGGGTATATATAGTGTTAAACTGGAATTAAAGTGAAAAGACAACTGAACATAATCATATATTTCAAACACAGCATTCCTCCTCAGCCCCAGGCCCAAAAGACAAATACCTTCTGTGTACCCTTCTGAAGTCAAACTAGGATGAAAACGGAAGAATATATAGGATGAAATATGTTGTACTCTGTTGTTGTCAGCTATACATATCTAACATGACCTCTGTCCCCTACACCTAGATGATATCCGTCTGTACACACATCTGATTTCAAATGAGAAAAAAGTGAAAGAAAAGCACGTACAGTAATTATTTCCAACTTCCTGTTCCTGCACAGTGCACTGACCCTAGGCAAGCTACAGTGCCTTTCTGTGCACACCTACAAGGTGTGAGTTTTGAGTAAAATTAAATAAATGACCACACTGTCCCAAGCCCCCACCAAAATTATAGCAATTTTTGCACTCATCTCTGAGTCAGGTCAGGTTTAGACTAGGTTGGGCCCACAGCTGAAGACCCTACTATGCTAATTATACACCCAGGGGTGATGGCCCCCAGAGGCAGTGTGGTTTCATATGTTCTGTGATGCATCTTATGCTTTATTTCTTCACTACCAAGGAGATTTGTGTATGCACCTACCATTATTTTTTATACACACACCCACACACACACACACACACACACACTGGAAGAACATTAATTCATCCATGGTATGTTTTGGGGGTGTGACAGAGAAGAGAGCAACTGAATAAAACCCACACAGAAATAAGAAGGCCATGCAGGCTCCACAGGCAAGAATTCAGACAGGAAGAAAAGAGCTGTGAGATGGTAATTCCCTGCCATTGTATCAATGATATGATCCTTTCCCACACATTTTGCCCAGACCACCAAAATAGCCACTTATTGTGTGCAGCTCTGATGTCTGACAGTGATGCAAAGTTGAAGAAATTGTGGCCAGCTTGTTGCTCTTGTATACACTTCAGTTCTGTGTTAGATTAGGGACTTCCATTTTAAAGTAGTTATTAGACATTAGACAGGCTAAAGGGTAAAATACATTGTGTTTCATTTATGCATAAATGAAGACAGTTAAGCAGAAAGAAAAATAACCTTGCAGGTCAAGTATGAGAGACAGTTTATTAGAAAGGAAAGATAAGTATAAGGTGTGTAAAAAATACAGAAATACAAAATGTTCTTTTCTCAAGGAAAAGATACAATCTTGCCAGCTACAGAATGTTCCTTAATGGAATGTTAAATAAAGCACATATGAGACCAAGCCTGAGACCAAGGTTACAAAAAGTAAATAAGGAGAATTACTGGACTGAAGCAATATAATATGTTGTGTTCAGGATGGGTCTATATTAGATGAACGAAAGTTCATCTTAGCAAACGCTCACATGAGCGAATATTGAGAAACTCGAAACCGCAATTGTGAGATTGTCATACAGTGAGGATGGGAATATTTGCCCTTTCCTCACTGTAGTGCGATCTCGGAGTTGGAATATATATTTAGGGGGTGTGGGGGGGTGCAGCCCCCCACAATTGCAGTTTTGAGTATCTGGATATTCGCTCGTGAGCGTTCGCTAAGATGAACTTTCGTTCATCTAATATAGACCCGTTCAGGATAGCAGTTCAGTTAAAGGTAGTAAGTTTGTTTGACCTGTTACTTCAGAGAAGATTACAGACACTCGAGCCTGAGTACAGAAGACAGGTCAAATAAAGATGGTGTTCAGGACAATCAGAATATGACATGCAGCAACTTTGAACACTAATTGTTTATCAGCACTATTAATGAAGACAGTATTGGGGTATTGTGAGCATCTAATAAAGCCTTATTAAATGAACTATAGTGTTTAGAGAATTCATTCTGAAAAGTACACAAGACCTGGTCCATAAAGGAGAGACTGGAACCTGTTCAGCATGACTTTGGGTAATTAACAGATAAAGACTTTCATTCTAAGTCTCATCACAGTGTTTCCAGCTAATTAGGGTATAGTACAGTATTACAAGTTTTTACAATGGCACCCAAACAGGCCTGCTGTCTGAAAAATATATATATAATTCTTGCAACCCAGCAAGCAGCTACTCTGAACTATCAAAAATCAGAGACAGTTAACCCTTTCAAATCCAGTTTCCAGTGCAGCATATATTTTCTAAGGTTCACAGTGACTCTTCTTCCAAATCACTACAGCAAAAGTACTATACACATTTCAACAGCACTCCAAAGGCTTTTCAACTGAAAGGCCCCAGTAAAAGTAATCAATGGTGCAACAAACCACCCTTTCAGTAAAGGTATTGTTCATTCCAAACCTGGTCATGCTACGTGTGTTCTACAAAAATCTACAGAATAGCAGTGTTTTGTTCAACTACATCTGTTCTACAAAGTAAATCAGCCTTATCATATAGTAAATCTCTACATATAGTAAACACAGCTGTTAACCAACTAACACAGCACCAGTGTTTATTTCAGAAAAGCCTCAAACAACTTCAGCAGACCAGTATTAAATCAAAGCAGTGTTCCTTCAGAGCATAAAACAGCTATCTCCATGAACTTTCAAGTTTCCAGTGTAACGTGATTCAGCCAAAATAAAAAAATACTTAATAAGCTGCAGACGAACGGCTAACATTCTTCCAAAACCATAAAGTTATGTAAGACTTTATATGCATTTTTTAGTTACCAGCTCAAAAAAGTTTAAATTAATAAGCTAAAGTCATTTGCATATAAACATGCTACAGTTAAAACATCAGTAAATCTTTGATTTAAGTTTAAAAATATTCTCTTAAAGTTAAAGGTTATTAGTTCAAGAATGCTAAATATTTCTAAATGTAAAAGGGTTAAATCACAGACGCAAGCTTATAGGTTCATAGGAGTGTACTAGGCTAATGGCCCTGGAGCCTTTACAAGCCTAGCCCATAGGATTACCCTGGCATCGTGCCACCCAACCTTAGTTGCCAGTGCCGCTGTCAAGTAAAGCCACTAGAGTGATCCCTGGGGTGAATTTTCTCTTTCCCATCCACTCATCAAAATTTCTCTTGAAGAGGGCCAATGAGGTGCTCTGCTTGACATGTATGGGAATTCTATTCCATAGCATGGGCAGTCTCTGGATTATGAACCTGTCCTTCCAGCATGTTCTGTTGATTGTGGTAATGAGGTTGAGGTCTCTGGAGCATGTGGTGTGGAGGGATTGGGATTTCTTTAGATGTAGCATTTCTAACAGAGCTGTGTCAGACATGGCTTGCAGAGATCACCTCTAAGTAGGCGATATGAGACAGAGAATAGTTGGAGGTTTTTTTCAGGCTGTCAATATAGGACAAATGTTTAAGGCCTGGGATCCTCTTTATGAGGTACTTTTGCAGCCTCTCCAGTTGTTGCAGGTATTTAGTGAGGTACATGCCCAATGGGGCATTGTACTCAATGATTGTCCTAATGAGGGAAGAGTAGAGTGAGACAATGACCTCTTTCTTCCTGGATGCAAAACCCTTAGTAATGAGATGTGCCACATAGAAGGACATTCTGACCACAATGGCAATGTGGTGGTCAAAAGAGAGGTTGCTGTCAACCTGTGTTCCCAGATCTCTTATAACGTATTCTGTGTTCAGTGGAGTACCATCGATGTGGTAATTCATGGGAACTGGGTTTTTCCCAAAGGGGATGACGACACATTTTTTGGCATTGAGCTTAAAGCCATGGTTCTGACACCAGTCGTTGATCTCAGTGAGGCCTTTCTGTAGGATGTCAACATCACTTGGGGAGTTAATAATAGCTCCCAATTTGCAATCGTCTGTGAACTTTGTCAGCCAGAGTCCCTTTGTGTTGGCTTGGACTTCAGAGAAGTAGATACCAAACAGAAGCGGACCCAGGACCGAACCCTGTGGGACTCCACTCATGACTGGTCAGCAGTCTGACTTGGAGTCAGCAACTTTCATACTGTGGGTTCTACCTGTGAGCCAGTTTGCAACCCACCTAGTGATAATAGGGGTTGATGCCTAGCTTAGTGAGTTCTTCTATGATTTCTGAGTGGGGAATGGTATCAAAGGCCTTGGCCAGATCAAGGTAGGCTGTATGAACCATCTTGCCTTCATCCACAGCTCTGGTGACTGACTCAAAGAAGTTGACCAAGTTGCGTCATCTTTATGCTTTCTTTCTGTCACTACAGGTTTGGACTTAATTAATCCATGTGTAAATGCTTCAGTACATACAATTCAACATTATACTTTCAGTTGTAGTATAGCTTCACAAACAAATGTTCAGAATGCAATACATGTAATTCAAAATACAGAATTATGTTGCACATAAAACATACAAATTTCAACAAAGTCAACATACATACATAACATGGCAGGCAATGTCTCAAGTTCACATTACTTCATCCAGTTTCTTACTTTCGGAATCAAGTGTAATGTTTGCACTGAAGAGAGATAAGAGAAATCAGAGTGCAGATTTGAATAAAGTACATTCCAGTGTAACTGAAGAACAGACTTCAGTGCCAAGTAAAATAATGCATCCCATAGCTATCTGTAAAGATCAAAGCGTTAATCTGTCATTTAAGGTTAAAATAAATAACAATATTTAATTGTTTATGAACAAATCAACTTCAGTTACACATACATCTTTATTAAAAGACACAAATGCAGTTTTGTCAAAATTTAAAAGGTCAAAGATTACAGCAGCTAACAGTTCAAAGTGTAGCAGCTCTGTACTAGGTATATATGCTGTTTTAGACTTCAGTAACGAGATTTGTGCACATGTACAGATTTTAAAGAATTGGTTACAACAGGAACATTCATATTTATGGGTTAAAGATAAAATAAATTCCAGTTTAGCTAACACAGCTGAAGTGCTCAAAAATACATTTTTGGTGTGGCTAGTTAAAAAAATGGTAACTGTATACCTCTATGTCTTGTAAGGTATATAAGAACTGACAGTCAAATTTGGCAAATGAATTTTTTTGTGTTATTGTTTTGTTTAAGAGTTTTGTATTAAAGTGTATAAACAATATTGTAATATGGACAGAGACAAAATAAAGTTTTCTAGTTTGCAGAATGTAAAGTCAATGCTAAATTGTAAAAGTGACAACATAGTTAAAAATTCAGATCCTATGTATAAAAGAGTACATTATGAAATCAGTTTGAGACTGTATATCTTTCATATGGAAATGGCAGTTTGCCAAGCACATCAACCCAGATTACAGTCAGCCTAGCAAGCTGAATTAACAACAGTACTATATGCCATATATGGCAAAGATCCATTTAATGGATTTACAGTTTTGCTATTTATAAAAAAAAAATTGTAGACAGTAATAATAACTTCTTGCAGCATTCAGTATTACTGAAAAGTTAAATGACATCAGCTAAAGAAATGATTATGGTGAAACAGTGGGTGGAGTTTTCACTCACAGAAGGGTCATGAGACAAAATGTAAAAAGTTCAACAGTTAAAATTGATTTTATATAGGTGTAGAAATGCACAGTGTTACATTACTACTTACAGTTTCATTTAAAATTATCATTTTGCCTACAGACTTGCAAGAGTTTATTAGCAGAAAGTAAATGTTTATTTCATGCAGAAAAAAATGTAAATAAAGTCAGCACAGTAAGCAATGCTGCCAGTTTATAGTTGTTAAAGCTGCATTTAATGCAGAAAATGTAAGTAAGGTCAGGGCAATAAGCAATGCTATCAGTTTATAATTGTTAAGAATGTAAATGTTATTTTAAGGACCTGATACTAAATACAATCAAGAACTTTAGCTACCCAGCCCAACTCTAAACAGGACACTTCGACATTAAAGCAGGCCTTCCTCTACCTCATCAGTGACTGAAACAATACAGAGTAAAATTTGGCAAGAGCTGTGGTGCAGAAGTTGACTGTCTTATGTGTTTCAGTTATTTCTTCAATGTTTGTTTAAAGTTAAATGTATGAGTTAAAGCAAGTATCTGTTTCAGACAGTTATATAACAATACTAGTTTCAGTTTATGTTTTTATCAATATTCAGACAATACTAACAAAAAAAAAACAGATTTCAGTTCATTTCTTACCTGTGTTCATACAATTGTACAATAGTACTAGTTTCAGTCTAGCTATGTTCAGACAATCAAAATGTTCTCATGTTTTCAGACAATTATATTAGTTTGGTTTAGTTAGTTTCCAGAATATACACAGCTATTTTAAATGTTCAGTATATGCTAATGTAAATTTCAGTCAAGTTTCAGAATATGACATTCATATTCAGTTATGTATTCAGTATAGTACATTTCAGTCAAATCTCAAAATACTTCACATTATTCAGTCATTAGTTTAAGAGTAAAGTAACAGAATTACATTATTTAGTCATTAGTTAAGGGTAAATTAACAGTCTCATTTGTAACAGTTTTATTACATTATTCAATCATTAGTTAAGGGTAAAGTGACAGACTTATTTGTAACAGATGTATTTCTTTATTCAGTCATTAGTTAAGGATAAAGTAACAGAATGATTTTTTCCAGGCTTATTAAAATAAGTTATTTAAATAATAGGTAGTAATAGTTATTCAGTATACTCAATGTATAACATGACAGGTTTCATTTGTTAATTAATTTACAAATTACAGTACACTGTACATAATTATTGTACATTAGTCAGAAAGTTAAAAAAGACACTAACATAAAATGAAAAGGTATAGACCTGAAATACAGAAAGCATAAGTTTAGTAAACTATTAAAATAAATTATCTACAGAATAGGTAGTAATACTTATTCAGTGTACTCAAGGCATAACAGAGCACACTTAAGTTGTTAATTAGTTTACAGATTACAGTGCACTTTATATAATTATTGTATATTAGTCAGAAATTAAGGACACTAACAGACAATGCAAAGGTATAGACCTGCAATACAGAAAGTATAGGATGTAATAAACTATTATAGCCCATAAATATTCATAAAAGTTAAGAAAGGTACGTAGCAATATAGAGCAAATTTAAATAAAAAATTCTAGACACAAGTTAACACAGAATATGGTAATTATGTTTCAAGACCACTTATTAAGTTATCTCTTTAGTGCAGATTTCAATTAGTCTTCAGAAAATAGCCATCATGCTTAATAGGCTATGCAATAAAAACAAACAGTACAATGTGTAAATATGTAAATCTATAAATGACAGGAAAAGGTTTCATTTGATATAAAAAAGACATCATAGTACACTAAAGCACCAGTTCATAAGGAAAAAAAGCACAATTTTCTTTGTATGCTATAAAGTTTTCTCAGTTATTTTTAAGTGTAATGGGGATACTAATGTAAACAGGTGCTCTTGGGTTTTTTTCTGTCTCTTCTTCTCACCTTCACACTGCAATGTACAAAAAGAAAATGTCTGGTTAAATGAGTATGACAAAAGAAAAATGAGCGTGCTTTTTCTCATTCTTGCATAGGGGAATTGCTTGATTAAGACCCTTCGCTTGATCTAGTAACAAGTTTTAAGAGAAAATAAGTAAATGAAAAGGCATGTTGAATATTAAAGGCGTTTTTCTAGCAAATAAATGTATGCTTAGTAGCAATTCTGTATCTAGTCTTCATGTCTCCAGGAGACAATCTGATAAAGAGAAATGGCCAGGAGATAATGCTCTCTGAAAGCACTCTAGCTGGGAGCGCTATAAAGATATGACAAAACCAGAGAGCACTTAGTAGAAGCACAGGCTGCACTATGCATCTTTGCATGGATAACCTTTCTTTTAGGTTAACTCAAGTATATGAGTGTGGCTGTTGGAACATTTGTTCCTATTAGGAGGGTAAAACTTCAATATTTAGGGAGTACTGGGGTGCATTTTTTAGGGTTTTCAATAAAACTAACAAGTTTGTAAGAATGACATAGGCTCAAATGGCTATGACAGGAGTAGAAAAAGTTCAACCTGCCAAACACTGTATGAATGTAACACAAATTCTGGAACTAGACATTTAACAAAAAAGCTGTTATACATAAAAGGTGGGAATAGTAACTTTTTTAAAAAAAAGATGTTTTCTGTAATGTCTTTAAATGTCAATGGTCTCACAGATAAATACAAAAAAGAAACAGTAGTGAACTGTAGATCAGAGTGTAGCATGTGTGCGCTATGTCTTTAAGAAACATACGAGGCTGTGTGTACACATATAAATTCCAGACACATGCAATCCCTAGTGCCATTTTGAAGAAGCAGCCAGTGTGTAAGCATGTATGATCACAGCAGTTAGTTTGTATATAAGTTACGTAGTCATAGTCAAATAAGCTTTAAGTAATGTGTTTGTATAGAATAAAGCTGCTTAAACAGAATCCACAAAGATTCGTTAATTTGTGTACCAACATGAAAGTGACATGGTGTCAAAACCAGGATGGAAAAAAACAAAATATTTGGTGCCATGAGATGTAAAGGTGACAGCAAAGGTAAAACCAAGAGAAAACAGTGTGAACATAACCAGAAGGAATTAAAGGTAATGAAAATCAACACGAATTACATACTCACTGCAAAGAGGCAAAAAAGGCATTACAAGGGCATAAACTGCATTATCAGGCAAGCGGAAACCTCAAAAAGTTTGTTAACTAAAGGAAATGTTTAAGATATAAGTGTTTGATGAAACAAATGTGTTTAAAGTACAAAACAAGCATGTTAAAGTACAAAATGAGCATGTTAAAGTATAAAACGAGCATGTTAAGGATAAAATGAGCATGTTTAAGGCAGAAAGAGTGTGTTTAAGGTATAACTGGGCATGTTTAGAGTTAAACGGGCACAAAGAAAGTACACTGGACACAAAAAAGAACAAGGGTTTAAATGAGCACAAAGAAGAAGAAGAAGAAAGGGAAAGGAGCACAGTAGATAAAAATAAAGCAAGGCAACTGCTATGTTGGTCAAAGTGCTGTGTTTGGGCATAACTACAACTTTGTTTTATATCAAAAAAATTAACTAAAGTCATTCGAAGTATCTCAGAGTTTGTAAAAGTGCTTAGTGTGTGTCTTTATTACTGTGCACGTATTTCAAAGAGTTAAAGGTGATAAAAGTGCCCAAACAGTTACTAATAAACGAAAAAAAGCACCGGAGGGACAATCACGATCCAAACACAAGTTTAATGTGGAAAACACACAAACTCAAAATAAAACACTAACATTTAACTTTATCCCCGCGTTTTCATCATATAACTTCATCAGATGTGAATGTACCAATAGTCAAAGAGTTTAAATACATAAACTCAATACACTCCCAGGAAACATGACCACTCAATTCATTACAAGTTTCACACACTATAATGATGTAACACAAGCCTAAAATATCCTAAAGAACTACATAAATATATAAACATATATACAATAATAATAAATACCTTTTATAAATATTTAAAAGTGTTTAAAATCAAAGTTATTAAATATACTGTCTAAAATGACATTCTTAATAAAAATTATTCATGAAATGCCTGTAATAAAATATGTACAGGGTCAGCGACTTTAAATTATCAAATAGCTCCCTCTACTGACTTAAAATATTATAAATCTAAAGTTTAGCTGATCTTACTTTTATTACAGGCTTAAGAGAAACAGTGTCATTGAGACCCGGGAACTGGTTGGCTTCTAAAATCAACTGAAAATATATTTCTCTGTACTCAAGACGTGTCTCCCAAGGACTACATCTGGGGTCAACAGGCAATATTTCCACAGCAAAAAAAGAAAAAAAAAGAAAAATCTGCCCCCTCACAAATTTGGGTGTGTTTAAATAATGCATTGTTTGAATAATTTCTCCTTATATCGTACCTGTGCTCATAAATCCTAAGTTTAAATTTCCTCTCCATTTTACCTATGTAAAATGTAATCACACTTGTCACATAAAGCAAAATAAATAATACCTCTGGTGTTGCATTAGCAAAACCCTTACTACTAATGGGCATGTTGCTTTTCACATAAACTGCATCACCTTCTTTTATATAAGGGCAATGGGGACAACTCCCACATTGTAATGTAAATACCTTTTTTACTTCGTCTACAAGAATTTGAAGAAGTTTTGTTTTCCAAAATATTCTTGATACTACGTCCTTTTCTATATGCACATTTAAAAGGTATGTCAAAAATAAAGTTTAAGTCAGAAATGTTAGAAAACTTCTTCCATTAATTTTCTATGATATTTCTTACAAGGTTAGCATCACCATCATGTGTGAGGACCAAAGCACTATTATAAGCATTATTGTCCATCGTAGTATTTGGATTATTCTGACCTACACTGCCACTACTTTTACCTAAAATAGGGGCAAACCAGCACCTCTTGCATCAACAGCTTCTTCAAAAACCTCATTTAACAAATTGTCTGGGTATCCCCTGCTTTAAATAAATCTATAAGGAATTTACGCTCAACAACGAAATCCTCATCTTTGGAGGTCACTCTGCTAGCCCTTACTAGCTGCCCCTTTACCATACCCTTCTTCTAATAAAATGGATGGGTGCTAGTATAATACAAATAAGGCCTATAGTTTCAGCTGAAGGCTCAGTCACTGCCCCTCTAGCTAAGTATGTAGACATGAAATTGAAAAAATTGTCCATGATGGGTGAAAATGTGTTAAAAGACTCATGAGATTTGTTGAGGAAGGTCAATAAGAATTTGTATTCAGATGATTTGACTTTGATATCAATAGATGTTATAGATCTATTCACTTCAGTACCGCGTGATACAGGTTTAAGTTGGTTTGAGGAGATCCTAAGTGGTAGTAATGATATTTTAATGAATTTCGCACTTGCTTGATTTTAATGGATTTAGTGTTGAAGAATAATTTTATTTTTTCGAAGGTGAGTTTTTTTAACATGCCAATTACTTATGCGCACACACACACACACACACACACACACACACACACGTGTGCGTGTGTGTGTATATATATATATATATATATATATATATATATATATATATGTGTGTGTGTGTATGTATGTATGTATATTTGTACATATTTGTAAGACCCTTCACTGGTACGTGTTAATATGGCAGATGGATTTTAAAAACCACAACCGCTTGGGTTTGACCAGAATATTGCAGAGAAATGGAGAACATTTGAACAGGAGTATGATATTTTTATACAAACACCTTATGCAGATAGAGATGCCTGCACAAGGGCATTTATTTTTCTAAATTTAGCAGGATCTGAGGCTATAGAAAGAGTGTGATAGTTTGTATATGCACCAGCAGTGTATGAAGGTGAAGGTGCAGACCACTATATTGTTGCAAGCTGAATCCATGAGAAGACCTAGAATGTTTAAAGCGCAAGTTCAGAGAAATGTGCAACCATCAAATGAACATTATATTAAGAGGCATTTGTTTTACACAAGAAATCAGAAGCCAGGGGAAATATTTGCAGCTTATATAACTTGACTTGAGGTAAAAGGCCAAAACATGCCAGTTTGGTGACTTGAAAGATGAGCAGATAAAGGATAGACTTGTATGTGGTATTAACAGTGCTGCAGTGAAGAAGATTTTACTTCATGACAGTGATTTGACATTAAGCAAAGCAATTAAGATTTGTCACATCCATGAGGTGACAGAAAGGCACACGAAGATGCTTACAAGTGACAAAGGCATGATTTCAGTAATCTCCAGAGCAAATGTAGACAGTGCGCAACATGTGGCAAACAGAAGCAGGCCTAAGCAAAGAGCAACCATAGGAATTCCAAAGAAGGTGACATTTTTCCAGAAAGTTCTAGGAGAAGTGCAAGCTCCACCACCATCGAAGTGCCATACAAGCATGAGTCAGCAAAATCCAAGTCTAGTTTTATTGTTAACTGTCGAAACTGTGATGCAAACCATGAATCTAAGAGAGAGAAATGTTTAGCATATGGTCAGCAGTGCCATAAGTGTAAGAAGTGGAACCACTTTCAAAAGTTTTGCAAATCAAGAAAGCCTCACACAGTTGTAAAGAAAGGTCATGCAAGAAAACAATTTGATCAAGTAGGGCCAAAACAATCAGCTTTCTATATAGATGGTGTATCAGTGCTGGGAGAAAGAGTTGACGCAGTAAACTTATTGATAAGGAGTGAAGTGTTTTGCACAGTTCGGATCAATGGGAAATCCACAGAGCTCAAAGAGCAAAGTGCAATGTTATATCAGCATTTGCAAAATTGAGAACCAATGAACAACTTAATGCAGTGCTTCCCAACCTTTTTCGGGCCATGGCACATTAGTCAGGTACCAAACAGTAAACGGCACACCGGAACTGAAATGCTCCCATTTCATTTTAAAACGACATATTATGCTCAACTAGTACTGTACTAACTATAGTTACTATACAGTAACTACAGTACTACACTATTACAATCTTACAAAAATAAAAGTTTTCGTGGCAGGCTGTAACATTAATATAAAAAACCCACTCATTCACCTGTCTATATAGCGTTCTCTGTCAATACAAGTTAACTGCATGTATACAGGATTACAGTAGCAATGAATCTTATGACAAAGAAATTCTGTATTTTGATGCCACTATTGATGTGCAAGAAGTGCCTGTCGTTCATGTAAAATTGTAAATCCAGAATTAAAAGAAAGTGAATAAATCACCTCTAAATGAGATTAAAATTACAAAAACTAAACAGTCAATAAAGAAGAACGAAAGCTATGATTTATTTTACTAATTTAGTTAATACTTACTAGTCAAGTGACCAATAGTGTGTTAATGTGACGGTTGGCTTTGCAAGGACCGTGAAAGTTTTTCAATTTGAGCGTTAACGGCAGTTGACAGACACACTCGTAAGTCGTTTTCAAGTGCTTGTAAACACCCTCTGTGTTTTGTTTTGATAAGTGTCATTGCTGAAAATGCCTTCTCACACAGGTAAGTAGTGCTGAAGGGAAGCAGTATTCCGACTGCCTTACTGCCTATCAATGTGTATTCTTTTTCAACCATAATCCAGAACTCTACTAAATTCATTTCCAGTAACTTCAGTCGCAGTGTACTGTCAGCTGCAAAGCCAATAAGCTGTTCCTTTTCCAGTAATTGTAAGCCAGACATATCAACTTGGATATGAAATGGGTTTCTGATCCAATCTTTGTCCAAAAGAGTTAGACTTGGAAAGTAGTGTTGCAACTTGTCATGCAACTGTGATAAATGTTCAATAACTATGTCATGTAACACAACTGCACCAGGATCAACTTCAACAGCACGACGAAACATAGCTACTGAATTAGTTGCTTCTATTTCATGTGACCACATTTGAAGTTTCTGACGAAATGCGCATAGTTTGTCAGTAACAGAGAGTATGTTTGATTTGTTGCCCTGCATACTCGAATTCAGTGCATTTAACACTTCAAAAATGTCAACTAGGTACGCTAATTTGCTGCACCAGGTGGAATCACTCAACAATTGAACAAAGTACTGTTTAACTTGCTCAGTTAGGAAGAACACGCTTAGTTCATCTCTCAGCTCGTACACCCTCGACAGAACTTTTCCTTTGGATAGCCATCTTACATCTGTGTGCATCAAAAGTGTATAATGGTCTGCCCCCATGTCCTTGCATAACATCTCGAAAACTCTGCACTTGACTGGTCGAACTTTTATGAAGTTTACCATCTTAATCACATCATCTAAGACTGACTGAAGATCGGTACCCATTGTCTTACTTACAAGTGCCTCCCTGTGAATGAAGCAATGAGTTGTGACAATGTTAGGATTTTCGCTTTGTCATACTTGCAAAACCACGCAGATTTCCTGTCATCGATGGAGCTCCATCCGCACACAGCCACGTACCATTCCCACAGTAAACCATTCTGGACAAAGAACTGTGACACACATTTGAAGATATCCTCTCCTTTTGTTTCTATCAGTTCTCTACAAAATAGGAATTGCTCTAACATTTTTGTTCCATTTGAAAACCTTACGAAGGCCATTAACTGAGCTTTTCCACTTACATCTGTAGATTCATCAATCTGTAGCGCAAATCGTTTGCAAGTCTGAAGCAAATTGCACACACTGCTGCTGATATCCTCTGACATCATTTCGATCCGCCTAGCAACTGTGTTATTTGATGATGGCATTTTACATATAACTTTCTCTGCATCTTCTCCAAGCATTGTTTTCACCATAACTCTGCATGCAGGCATAATCAAAGACTCCACAATGTTGTGTGGTTTCATTCTTTTGGCAACTAACTCTGCAACTTGAAAGCTAGCTAGCTACGCTTTGTCTGTAACCGTAAGATGCTTAGTAAACAAATGCGCTTGCTTCTGCTGCCCATCTAATAAACGTTTAAAATATGTCTCATTTTTACCTGTGTAAGTCTTGTGCTTTGTATGTAGATGGCGTTGCATCTTGCTTGGTACCATCTCTTCGTTTGCAAGAATGTCCCCGCATATTACACATAACGGTTGTGGAATGCCTTGCTTCTCAACACGTGTAAATCCATAAGTTAAGTAACTGTCTTGGTAGCGTCGAATGACTTTGCCTTTACCAACAATGTCTCTGTTACGCCAGACGTCATCTATACATATTTCACTGTTATCATCCGCATTTTTCTTTACGGCTTTCATGACGTTGCCATTTATGGTTACAAAGAAATTTGAAAGAATAAAAAATACAATTCGATCAAATTAACGTTAAATTCTATAAAAAGTATACTTAACAATGATATAGTCAATGCTTTTAGCGGTACATGCGGACTACAGCCACAAATCAAGTTACATCACGCGGATTCACGCCACAGAAGGTAAACATTTGCCGCCGCAGCACGAAGAATCATTGTAGTTCCGCCCAACTATTGAAATTGTTATGGAGCGCCATCGCCAAGCAGAACTGATGATGTGAGACAGGGTGCCTGGGTATATAGCCGCCATGTCAATCTGTTTGGCCGCCCCTAGAACAACATTACAAAAACTACTTTAATTTTTAATATTTATTATTATAAATATATGTATTATATATATATATATATATATATATATATATATATATATATATATATATATATATTGCATATTTGTAACAGGAGCTGTGAAGAGGCAACTTATGCCGCCAGATGCCGTCGTAACCAATGTGTAACTTAAGGCGAAGAACTACGAGTGAGCAGTCTGGAACACCGCCATCCGACGGACGTTGTAATATATAAGCCACCGCCAAACTAAACATTTTTAGACTTCGTAGCTCTTATTTTGTTCATATACTACTTATTACAATATTAAAATCAAAAATTAATTCTACGATATATTTTTGAAGAATAATCAATTACTTGTGGCTACATTTGGGAAAGAATTATGCAAATTATGTTTGTACAAATACTGTATAAGTTCTTCGGGTGCTTCCAATCTTTTATAATTATTTTCAAAGAAATCAATTCTTCATATAATTCTGTCTGCTGATATCACACGATTCACCATCTTTGAATTTATTTTGGAAATCAAGCAACTTCCTTTTAACTCGTCTCCCATTCCAACAAATTTATGTAAATATCAAACACTGTTCGAAATTTGATAATGTTTCAAATCGGGTAGTAACAGATGAAATGGCTGTATCCAATATTACATAGAAAATATTAATTTTGAAATTTTCTTTTGCTGTTAACTGAATATTCTCATCTCCTTCATAGTCAATTTGTTTTCGTGATGGCCGACGAGGTTAATTTTTAAAAAGGAAATTCCTGTTGGATTTCAAGTGATTCACATAATTCATCAGCAATTTTCAAATACCTTTCAAATTTTCATCATTTCTAATACTTAGGAAAATTTCAAAATATTATTAATTGATTCAGCACATGAAGTAATATTCCAAGAAACTGCCTGTATCATTTTACTAATAATATCTATTTTTTCTAAGATTGCACAATATTATCTTTGAACAAATAAATTTATAAAATTAAATTTTCATTGCCAAACATTTAGCTTCATGTCAAGTTACTGGTGTTGAACATTCTTCCAATAGTTCAATGAGGTTGTCATAGATTTTACCTAATTCATAACGCAGTTGTTCAATCGCTTAATCCTTGATTCACCGCTTCGCTAACTTGTTTTAATGTTATCGATTTCACATGTTTTTTCAATATTTGCCATCAAAAGGTGATGCGGAAAAGTAATTGTATATTGCTGACACATTACTAAAAAAATCCACATTTGAAAAGAAATTTTCTCTGCGTCATTATACCTTTGCAAATTTTTATCAATTGTAGCTTCGCTTTTAAATTTAATTCCAAATTTTTCCAATTGGTGCAATTTCCGATATGCAGCGATGTTTTTTTCATGACGAGATAATTATCAGATGTGTGCTGCCAATCTTTGAAGCCTTCATTCACTTATTTTATTTCATGTTTGCCAAATAATTTACAACAGAAGCAAAATATGGAATCCGTTTTTGAAGAATTGTTTAACTACTCACGATTAAATTTTTCACCATAAGCCATAAGGCATGTTCCTATAGAAATAAGTTGATGAAAATGATTTTCCCAATTCATTAATTGGATGTATAGATTGTATATTTTGTACTGGTCCCCTATTCAAAGCAATAAATAAATCGCCTTTTATGCAATCTTGCAAAATAGAAAATAGAAATATTTAGTATAGGTATTTTATGCTTATTTCGGGAACTGTTTTACTTCACAACTTAATGTAAACAAACGGCTAGTATTTTTGTCCAGTTTAAACAACTTGTTTCACGATTTGGTCATTCTAAATCAAGGGGTCACTGCATATTGAACACGCAATGAACACTTGTCAGGCACGGCCCTGATGTGAGATCTTTTTGTTTAGAAAATAATGGTATTTCCGTATCATTTTATGTTTTATTTCATTATAGGAATATGAGGTTATACTATTTTAACTTATAATTAATATTAATGCAACGCCATTATAATTTTACATATTTGTGACTTTTTACACGGCACACTACTACCAGAAGGACGGCACAGTTGTGTGTCATGCACACAGGTTGGGAAGCACTGACTTAATGTAACCAGCAGTGTGAGAGTTGTTGCGTATGAAGGTGAAGAAATTCAAACCAAAGGTTCAGTAATACTTCCGTGTTATTTGGCTAAGAACTATTACAACTTACTATTCTATGTAGTCTGACGACCAGTGCACTCTTTATTAGGTCTCAGAGATAGTTTGAGAATTAATCTGCTTTCTTTTGCTAAAGAAGTTCATCATGTGAGTGCAGTTCCAAGTTCAAGTTTTGCAGAAGCCATTTTCTCAGAGTATGCTGATGTTTTCAAAGACAAGTTGGGCAAGCTTTCAGTTGTGTATTTTATGAAATTAGACCTCAAGGTCACTCCAGTGGTCAGACCAGCAAGAAGAGTTCCAATAACTATGCAAGATAAAGTCAAAGCTCAGTTGGACAAGATGGTGCAGAAAGGTGTGATTTGTCCAGTCACAGAACCAACTGAATGGGGGTGAGGTAGCTGCTCACAAGAAAAGCTCAAATGAAATCAGACTATGCATTGACCCTAGAGATTTAAATAAAGCATTAAAGAAGCCATATCATCCAATGCTACAGTAGAGGAAGTCGCAGTTCTAATACCAAATGCTACTGTATTTTCTGTTTTGGATGGAAAGAGTTCATTTTGGCAAGTGATGCTTGATCGCAAATCCTCATTTCTAACTACTTTTAGTACCCCGTTTGGCAGATTCAGATTTCTAAGGATGGCATTTGGAATAAATTCTGCAAGTGAAGTTTTTCAGCGTGCAATGGAACTAATTTTTCAGGTTATCCTTGTGCCATAATAGTAGATGATCTACTAGCAGTGGTGAAGCACAGCATGACAGAAACTTCAAGAAAGTTCTAGACAGAGCACGTGAAGTAAACTTGAAGCACAGTCCTCTGAAGTGCAAATTCAGACTTCCAGAAGTAACCTATATATGACATTTGTTTACAAGTACAGGCTTAAAACTTGACCCAACCAAACAAACAGCTATTTCAGAGATGTCAACACCAGATAATGTGCAGAGTTTACAGCGTTTTCTGGGCATTGTCAACTATTTGGGCAAGTTTATACCAGATTTCAGTGAGCTGGCAGGAACATTAAGCGATCTAACACGACAAAATGTTGTATGGTAATGGTTACATCATCAGAAGGCGTTTGATGACCTCAGGCAGAAAATTGTGCCCCCCCCATGTTAAGGTACTATGATGTGAATAAACCAGTTGTCCTATCCTGTGATGCTTCTAATTTTGGTCTTGGTGCAGTTGTGCTACAAGAGGGCAGACCATTAGCCTATGCCTCTAGGACACTTACTCAAACTGAGATGCCTTATGCTCAAATTGAGAAAAAACTTCTAGCAATAGTTTTTGCATGTTCCAAGTTTCACGGTTATATTTATGGTCAAGCTATTCAAATTGAAACTGATCATCAGCCTCTAGTTACTATTCTAAAGAAGCCTATGCATTCTGCTCCAGCGAGATTACAAAGAATGATGGTCAAATTGCAAAAGTACAATATCAAAATGGTCTACAGTAAAGATAAATTGCTTTATCTGGCTGATACTTTATCCAGATTGCCTAGAAGTACAACAGAATTGCTTGATGCTGAAAAGTTTTGACTTTGATGTAATGTCAGTGCGTAATGTTTTCACCACTAGACTTAATGAATTGAGAGATCACATTATGACTGATAAAATTTCACAGAAGCTCAGTCACTACATCAATGTTAAATGGCCATCAAAACAATTTAGTGTATCAGCTGAGGTGCAATCATATTTTCCCTACAGAGAAGAATTGTTGATGGAAGATGGTATTATTTTCAAAGGTCCTAAAATTGTTGTTCCTGCTTCATTACAGCATGAATATATTCAGATTTTGCATCGTGGCCACCCTGGTTTATTATCCACTACGAGAAGGGCAAGATAACTAGTATTTTGGCCTTCATTATCTAAAGGCATTGATGGTGTTCTTTTTTCTTGTTTGATATATAATAGTACCAGAGTGCATTTGCAAAAAGAACCACTTCAGCAAAATCCAATACCTGAACTACCTTGGTCTACTGTTACCGCTGTTATCTTTGAATAGAATAATCAACACTATTTGTTTTTGGTGGACTTTTACTCAAACTGGTTTGAGACTGATCTGCCACCAAACTTAACCTCAACAGCTGTTATCACTAAGCTTAAACAGAATGTTTCAGTTCGTGGTAGTCCTTGCATACTTTATTCTGACAATGGTACTCAATTTACTAGCCAGTTGTTTCAGAAATTTGTGAGAGAGTGGGACTTTGTACATGTCACTAGTAGTCCTGAATATCCTCAATCCAATGGTCCAGCTGAACGTGCAGTGGAGAATGTAAAGCAATTACTTGAAAAGTCAAAGCATGACAATACCGATGTATTCTTGAATTTACTTAATTTCAGAAACTTGTGGAATGCCTTGCTTCTCAACACGCAAATCCATAAGTTAAGTAACTGTCTTGGTAGCGCCGAATGACTTTGCCTTTACCAACAATGTCTCTGTTAATGTATCGTCATCTATACATATTTCACTGTTATCATCCGTATTTTTCTTTTACGGCTTTCGTTGACGTTTGCCATTTATGGTTACAAAGAAATTTGAAAGAATAAAAATACAATTCGATCAAATTAACGTTAAATTCTATAAAAAAGTATACTTAACAACGATATAGTCACGTTTTAGCGGTACATGCGGACTACAGCCACAAATCAAGTTACATCACGCCGGATTCACGCCACAGAAGGTAAACATTTGCCGCCGCAGCCGCGAAAGAATCATTGTAGTTCCGCCCAACTATTGAAATTGTTATGGAGCGCCATCGCCAAGCAGAACTGATGATGTGAGACAGGGCCGTGCCTGGGTATATAGCCGCCTGCGTGTCAATCTGTTTGGCCGCCCCTAGAACAACATTACAAAACTACTTTAATTTTTAATATTTATTATTATAAATATATGTATTATATATATATATATATATATATATATATATATATATATATATATATATATATATTGCATATTTGTAACAGGAGCTGTGAAGAGGCAACTTATGCCGCCAGATGCCGTCAGAACCAATGTGTAACTTAAGGCGAAGAACTACGAGTGAGTAGTCTGAACACCGTTTATCCGACGGACGTTGTAATATATAAGCCACCGCCAAACTAAACATTTTAGACTTCAGAGCTCTTATTTTGTTCATATACTACTTATTACAATATTAAAATCAAAAATTAATTCTACGATATATTTTTGAAGAATAATCAATTACTTGTGGCTACATTTGGGAAAGAATTATGCAAATTATGTTTGTACAAATACTGTATAAGTTCTTCGGTGCTTCCAATCTTTTATAATTATTTTCAAAGAAATCAATTCTTCATATAATTCTGTCGCTGATATCACACGATTCACCATCTTTGAATTTATTTTGGAAATCGAAGCAACTTCCTTTTAACTCGTCCTCTCCCATTCCAACAAATTTATGTAAATATCCGAAACACTGTTCGAAATTTGATAATGTTTCAAATCGGGTAGTAACAGATGAAATGGCTGTATCCAATATTACATAGAAAATATTAATTTTGAAATTTTCTTTTGCTGTTAACTGAATATTCTCATCTCCTTCATAGTCAATTTGTTTTCGTTGATGGCGTCGACGTAGGTTAATTTTAAAAAGGAAATTCCTGTTGGATTTCAAGTGATTCACATAATTCATCAGCAATTTTCAAATACCTTTCGAAATTTTCATCATTTCTAATACTTAGGAAAAATTTCAAAATATTATTAATTGATTCAGCACATGAAGTAATATTCCAAGAAACTGCCTGTATCATTTTACGAATAATATCTATTTTTTCTAAGATTTCGTACAATATTATCGTTGAACAAATAAATTTATAAAATTAAATTTTCATTGCCAAACATTTAGCTTCATGTCAAGTTACTGGTGTTGAACATTCTTCCAATAGTTCAATGAGGTTGTCATAGATTTTACCTAATTCATAACGCAGTTGTCTAATCGCTTTAATCCTTGATTCCGACCGTGCTTCGCTAACTTGTTTTAATGTTATCGATTTCACATGTTTTTTCAATATTTGCCATCAAAAGGTGATGCGGAAAAGTAATTGTATATTGCTGACACATTACTAAAAAAATCCACATTTGAAAAAGAAATTTTCTCTGCGTCATTATACCTTTGCAAATTTTTATCAATTGTAGCTTCGTTTTTTAAATTTAATTCCAAATTTTTCCAATTGGTGCAATTTCCGATATGCAGCGATGTTTTTTTCATGACGAGATAATTATCAGATGTGTGCTGCCAATCTTTGAAGCCTTCATTCACTTATTTTATTTCATGTTTGCCAAATAATTTACAACAGAAGCAAAATATGGAATCCGTTTTTGAAGAATTGTTTAACTACTCACGATTAAATTTTCACCATAAGCCATAAGGCATGTTCCTATAGAAATAAGTTGATGAAAATGATTTTCCCAATTCATTAATTGGATGTATAGATTGTATATTTTGTACTGGTCCCTATTCAAAGCAATAAATAAATCGTCTTTTATGCAATCTTGCAAAATAGAAAATAGAAATATTTAGTATAGGTATTTTATGCTTATTTCCGGGGAACTGTTTTTACTTCACAACTTAATGTAAACAAACGGCTAGTATTTTTGTCCAGTTTAAACAACTTGCTTCACGATTTGGTCGCTTCTAAATCGCGTCACTGCATATTGAACACGCAATGAACACTTGTCAGGCACGGCCCTGATGTGAGATCTTTTTGTTTAGAAAATAATGGTATTTCCGTATCATTTTATGTTTTATTTCATTATAGGAATATGAGGTTATACTATTTTAACTTATAATTAATATTAATGCAACGCCATTATAATTTTACATATTTGTGACTTTTTGCCACGGCACACTACTACCGTAGCGACGGCACAGTTGTGTGCCGCGGCACACAGGTTGGGAAGCACTGACTTAATGTAACCAGCAGTGTGAGAGTTGTTGCGTATGAAGGTGAAGAAATTCAAACCAAAGGTTCAGTAATACTTCCGTGTTATTTGGCTAAGAACTATTACAACTTACTATTCTATGTAGTCTGATGACCAGTGCACTCTTTATTAGGTCTCAGAGATAGTTTGAGAATTAATCTGCTTTCTTTTTCTAAAGAAGTTCATCATGTGAGTGCAGTTCCAAGTTCAAGTTTTGCAGAAGCCATTTTCTCAGAGTATGCTGATGTTTTCAAAGACAAGTTGGGCAAGCTTTCAGTTGTGTATTTTATGAAATTAGACCTCAAGGTCACTCCAGTGGTCAGACCAGCAAGAAGAGTTCCAATAACTATGCAAGATAAAGTCAAAGCTCAGTTGGACAAGATGGTGCAGAAAGGTGTGATTTGTCCAGTCACAGAACCAACTGAATGGGGGTGAGGTAGCTGCTCACAAGAAAAGCTCAAATGAAATCAGACTATGCATTGACCCTAGAGATTTAAACAAAGCATTAAAGAAGCCATATCATCCAATGCGCACAGTAGAGGAAGTCGCAGTTCTAATACCAAATGCTACTGTATTTTCTGTTTTGGATGGAAAGAGTTCATTTTGGCAAGTGATGCTTGATCGCAAATCCTCATTTCTAACTACTTTTAGTACCCCGTTTGGCAGATTCAGATTTCTAAGGATGGCATTTGGAATAAATTCTGCAAGTGAAGTTTTTCAGCGTGCAATGGAACTAATTTTTCAGGTTATCCTTGTGCCATAATAGTAGATGATCTACTAGCAGTGGTGAAGCACAGCATGACAGAAACTTCAAGAAAGTTCTACACAGAGCACGTGAAGTAAACTTGAAGCACAGTCCTCTGAAGTGCAAATTCAGACTTCCAGAAGTAACCTATATAGGACATTTGTTTACAAGTACAGGCTTAAAACTTGACCCAACCAAACAAACAGCTATTTTAGAGATGTCAACACCAGATAATGTGCAGAGTTTACAGCATTTTCTGGGCATTGTCAACTATTTGGACAAGTTTATACCAGATTTCAGTGAGCTGGCAGGAACATTAAGCGATCTAACACGACAAAATGTTGTATGGTAATGGTTACATCATCAGAAGGCGTTTGATGACCTTAGGCAGAAAATTGTGCCCCCCCCCCCCCATGTTAAGGTACTATGATGTGAATAAACCAGTTGTCCTATCCTGTGATGCTTCTAATTTTGGTCTTGGTGCAGTTATGCTACAAGAGGGCAGACCAGTAGCCTATGCCTCTAGGACACTTACTCAAACTGAGATGCCTTATGCTCAAATTGAGAAAAAACTTCTAGCAATAGTTTTTGCATGTTCCAAGTTTCACGGTTATATTTATGGTCAAGCTATTCAAATTGAAACTGATCATCAGCCTCTAGTTACTATTCTAAAGAAGCCTATGCATTCTGCTCCAGCGAGATTACAAAGAATGATGGTCAAATTGCAAAAGTACAATATCAAAATGGTCTACAGTAAAGATAAATTGCTTTATCTGGCTGATACTTTATCCAGATTGCCTAGAAGTACAACAGAATTGCTTGATGCTGAAAATTTTTGACTTTGATGTAATGTCAGTGCGTAATGTTTTCACCACTAGACTTAATGAATTGAGAGATCACATTATGACTGATAAAATTTCACAGAAGCTCAGTCACTACATCAATGTTAAATGGCCATCAAAACAATTTAGTGTATCAGCTGAGGTGCAATCATATTTTCCCTACAGAGAAGAATTGTTGATGGAAGATGGTATTATTTTCAAAGGTCCTAAAATTGTTGTTCCTGCTTCATTACAGCATGAATATATTCAGATTTTGCATCGTGGCCACCCTGGTTTATTATCCACTACGAGAAGGGCAAGAGAACTAGTATTTTGGCCTTCATTATCTAAAGGCATTGATGGTGTTCTTTTTTCTTGTTTGATATATAATAGTACCAGAGTGCATTTGCAAAAAGAACCACTTCAGCAAAATCCAATACCTGAACTACCTTGGTCTACTGTTACCGCTGTTATCTTTGAATAGAATAATCAACACTATTTGGTTTTGGTGGACTTTTACTCAAACTGGTTTGAGACTGATCTGCCACCAAACTTAACCTCAACAGCTGTTATCACTAAGCTTAAACAGAATGTTTCAGTTCATGGTAGTCCTTGCATACTTTATTCTGACAATGGTACTCAATTTACTAGCCAGTTGTTTCAGAAATTTGTGAGAGAGTGGGACTTTGTACATGTCACTAGTAGTCCTGAATATCCTCAATCCAATGGTCTAGCTGAACGTGCAGTGGAGAATGTAAAGCAATTACTTGAAAATCAAAGCATGACAATACCGATGTATTCTTGAATTTACTTAATTTCAGAAACATACCTCGTGATGATATTCTTGGCTCAATTGCTCAAAGACTGCTTTCCAGACAAACTAGAACTACGCTACCTATTTCATCAAGTTTGTAGAAGCCTATAACTCTAAGAACAATAAAACCATCACGGCTCAATTGTTGAAGAAGTGTAATATGATAGACTGAGCAAATTACTTCATTCATTGAGGGAAGGAGAGATGACATGAATCTAGACAACGAAAGGTTTTGATCAAATAGGACAGATAACAGGCATCTGTGCCGAGCCAAAATCTTTTTGGGTAAGCTCTGAGGGTATAGAGCATAGGTGGAATCACAGACATCTTCTTCCTGTACCAAAATCATCACCATTGCAATCACAACATTCCATCTGTGATGCAGACTCTAAATCAAAGACTGAGTCAGACATTGTTTCCAAACCAGTATGTGTTCAAAAGTCTAATTCTGTTCCAGAGAGTGATTCAAACATTTCACAGGTCAAACATTTTGCAGAGACTGTTCCAGGTGCTAAATCTGATTCTCAATTTTATGTCACACAGAATGGATGAGTTTTTAAGCCTAGTGTGAAATACACAGCCACATGGACTTGATTGTATATAGATGTGTACTTAGTATTGTATAATGCATGTCTCTACATTATTTGTGATTTCTGCATGCTAAATATCTCCTGACAAATTGCATGATCTATTTCTCAAAAAGGGAGGATATAGATCAGAGTGTGGCATGTGTGTGTTATGTCTTTAAGAAGCATGCGAGGCAGTGGGTACAAGTATAAATTCCAGACACGTGCGATCCCGTGCCATTTTGAAGAAGCAGCCAGTGTGTAAGCATGTATGATCACAGCAGTTAGTTTGTATATAAGTTACTTAGTCATAGTCAAATTAGCTTTACAGTAATGTGTTTATATAGAGTAAAGGTACTTAAATAGAACCCATGAAGACTAGTTTATTTGTGTACCAACACGAAAGCGACAAAACTATATTAAAAATGTAGAGTGCAAATACCTGTGCTACAGGAGACAGACTTGGAAAGAACTGGACATATGAATTTGATAAAGAAAGGTTTTCAGGATGGTTATTCAGCGGAATACCTGGGACAGAGGAAAAGAGGAGTACTTATATTAACTGCAAGAGGAGCTCCAACAGTGATAGAAGAGGATAAAAAAGAATAATATAAGGGGTTACTAGCAAGAGAGGAGGATTACACTAGCATGTATTTATATCCCACCTAAAATTCTATAGTGGAGCTTAAGAAAATTCTGGGAGAAATAATCCTCTTTCTGCAAGCAGCATTACTTATAGATGGGGACTAAAATTTGATTTGCAACAGTGAAGATGTATCTGGGTGTTCCCAGAAGAGAAAACAATAAAGGAGGGTAGATGTTTGATGACATTTATTAAAATGGCTAGAACTGCCCAACATTCTCAAACTAAACCAACTTACTGAGGTTTTTAAAACGATCAACCACCCAGAAAGAATCCCCTCACTGAAATAAATATTCACCCCCCTACTCCAACCTTATATCCCTTCGGTCATCAAATAGCCTACTAGTTCAGACCATTAAATCCAATAACTCGGGAGGCGAAGCACTCTATGCTAATTCCATTGGCAAACCCTGGAATGCCCTCCCAAACAACCTAAGGCATATGACCTCTCCTCACCAATTTAAAAAACACCTCAAAGATTTCCTAAAGTCCCAATGGCTATGCCCCTGCTCTAATCCAGACTAATAGCAACCACCCTATACCCACCATATCCTCTACCCTTAATGAAGCTAGGCTTGATCACCTTTTCCAAGCCTGTAACTTTTCTAACTAACATGTTTAACCTGTTTGATTGCTTTATTCTTGTATGTAATAATATCCAATTAATCTTCTTATGTTACTGTTAAACTTCCTCTGACTATATCTTTGTATGAAATAATAATCAAGTGCCCTTCTGATGTTTCTGTTTAAATTCCTCTGTCTCATTTGGAGCTTTTCTCCCCGGGCCTCTACTGAAAATGGACATATATCCAGCTAGACTAGCCCGGTCAACAAATGTAAAATAAAAAAATAAATAAAATAAATAAAAATAAATAAATATATGGCATGGAAGATGTGAATTCAGCACTAGGAGTTCAGAATGGATTTACATATTATTCTCCAAGATACAAAAACTGGGCTAGGCTAGACAGAATTTACATTTCACAAGGAACAAGTGCATTTAACTGAAGGTCTTAATACACACCCAATAACTATTTCAGATCATGCTCCAATAATAACTATAATAAAAACACAGCGTAATGAAATAAAAATGAGACACTTGTGCTTTCCCGCCTATCTGTTGAAAAGAGAGGACTTTAAGGAATGGTAGTGGAAATTATTTAGCAGATATTACAGAAGAAAGAAATTTTGTCTGAAAATATAGCTAGGGAGTGGGATAAAATTAAAGTGGAATTTAAAAATAGAGTGGAAATAAAAGAAAGGGAGATATGGTTAAGAAGTAACAAGAATCATTCAGAGGGACTGACAAATTTTAAAGTATTTCAAAATAGGGGGAATCTCATAGAACAAGAAGTGGGGCAACTACAGAATGGTAAACAGAAAATAAGGGATTCCTTCAATAATATACATGAGTTTAAAAAGATTGCTGTTAAGCAACTGTTTTTAATAACTCAACAGGACAAAAACTTTTAGCACAATGACTTGGGCAATAGAAAAAAGAAAGGGTTGTTGCCAATCTTAGGAAGCCTATAACAAGTAATGTAACAAGAGATCCTGTAGACGTGTTAATTTGGAAATTCTATGAAAGTCTGTATAATGCGGAGAAATATGGAAATCAAGAAAAGGTTCAAATGGAAATGTTTATGAAAGAAATATGGCAAGCTTGGTTAGAGGTAGATGAGGCTCAATTACTAATAGTTAGGATAGGAGGAGATGAGATAAAAATGGTGATGTACAGCCAATGTACAAGAAAGTCCCCAGGAATAGATGGTACTCCTGCGGAAGTTTGGAAGCTAGGAAAAAAACTGATAAAGATCTGGAAATTTTTGGTTTAATAGTATTTTAAGAGGAGGTGAGGTACCAACATCCAGGAAGAAGGCAGTGGTAGCTGTAATACATAAAGAGGGTAAAGATCCATCAGCTTCAGCTTCGCACATGCCCATTTCAATACTAAACCATTATTATAAAGTATTTATGTCTGTAACAGCTAAAAGAATAGCAAAAGTGATGTCAAAATTGATAGATATAGAACAATGTAGTTTTGTGGAGGGGAGGCAAACATTTGACAACATTAACAGAACACTGATGATCCACAGGGAAGCAAAATGTAAGAAAATACTACTGTTGTTGTTGAGTTTTGATGCAGAGAAAGTATTTGGCAGAGTAAGCTGGGACTTTGTGAGCAGGGCAGTAGAAGAAGCATTTGCATTCCCTGATAAAATTATAAGGTTGACTAGGAATATATATGAGGGATTGGAGGTGAAAATTAAAGTGGGTGAATTCCTCTTAGATAGTTGGTGCTTGAGTAGAGGAACCAGGGAGGGGTGTCCTCTTTCCCCATTGTTATTTGCATTATATTTAGAACTATTGGCAAACAGAATAAGGTACTCAGAAATTCAAGGATATAATTGGTATGGTAGTCAAGAAAAGTTGGCTCTATTTGCAGATGATATTATTTTATACCTGATAAAACCAGAAAAAGACGTTACAGTGTTGTGGAACATTTTGAGACAGTTTTTGATCTTTTGGGGATACAAAATTAATGAAGCTAAAACAAAGGCAATGGTGGTAAATTATGTACCCACACACAAATTGGTTCAGCAACATCCATATTTATGGGGACATGATAAAATGAAGTATTTAGGAGTATGGATTAAAAATAATTACAGTATGGCAGCTAAGGATATGTGGGAAGAAACTAAACAAAACATAATACAACAAATGAGAAATTTGAGGCTCTGTTATATGGATATGGATTGTAAGATACAAGCAATTAAAATGTTTTTAGTCCTTTAGTCTTATACACAGGTCAGGCATATTTTCATCAACCATAGGAGTAGTTGTGGATAGCAATTAATAAAAAAAATGAAGGATTTTATCTGGGAGGGGAAGACGGCAAGAATCATATCGGATAAGCTTAGTCTTCCAATAGAACAAGACCGATTGGGATTACCCGCTTTGAAGGGGCACTTCAGAGCAACACAATTAAGGCACAGCACAAGCAGAAACTTATAATTCAAAGTGGAAAGAGATGATGATGAAACAGGGGGGAAACTCAACAAACAAGGAGAGATTGTGATTTTGGATGCAGACCTTTAAGGAAAATAATCATACAAAACATTATATTCATAAATTAGGGGAAGGTATTCAAACAACTAAGCCAACAAGAGAGCGGAGAAAGAAGATTCTGCAGATACGGATGACTGCAATTAGGGATAAACACAATAGGGAAGAGAGAGTTGGAATTTATTGAACAAAACTGTCAAATGATCTAATGTATTGGGAGCAAATAACTAGAGAGGGAAAGGTAATAGAATGGGAAGATGCCAAGAATTTATTTGGACTGCAGGTTAGTGATTGCCTTCCCTATCAAGGATTGATATCAGAGCATAGGCAAAGAGAAGGAAACAGGGGCCTCCTAAATGAAAGACCAGTACTGGTAGAGTTTTTAGTAGAATCTAGAACAGAAGTTGCTCTTGAAAAGGAATAATTAGTAGAGGATATAAAATATTGCATAACTATAAGAATCAATCAGAGGAGGATAGAAAGGATCGATAAGAGGGATTGAATAAGCAATACACAAAGAAACAATGGGGCAATATATGTTTTTATCCCAAATATGCAACAAAATCTAGAAGATGTAGGATTTTCTGCTTGGAAATGTTTACATAGATATTTTTATACCCCAAGTAGACTCCAGAGAATTTTTTCTCAGGTAGACAGCAAATGTTAGAGGTGTGGTGGGGAAGAAAGAGGTAATTGGGAACATATTTTCTGGGGGTATAATGAGTTGGCAGACTTTAAAGATTCCCTGCAGAATACTATATCAGAGATACTGGGTGAACAAATAGGTGTAACTAGGCAATTATTTTTCTGAGCTATGATACAGAACTGGAATTGTCTAGACATAGTATGGCCTTGCTGAATCTAATTATGGTGGCTGCCTAAAAAGCAGTTACTAGAAAATGGAAATCAAAGTCTAAACCAACTGCACTAGAAGTAGTGAATGTAGTAACAGTGATAAAACAACTTGAAATGAGATCTTTAGAAAAGGGTAGGAACAAATTACATAGGACAAAATGGGAAATATGGGAACAATACATACAGGGGAGGAATGAGGTTTAAAATAAAGCAGGATTTGAATGAGCTATGTAATATCTGACTGACAGTGATCGAGTAAATTATAAGTGATGCCTAATGTTTGCAAGTAAAATGATGTCAGTATTTATTTATTTTATTATTTATTTTATTCAACATTTGTTTACCCAAAGAAGACCAGAACAAGCCAAAAACAAATGAAAACAAAACCGAACTGGATCCTTAGCCCACGGAACAAACTGATGCAAGCAAGTAGCTTAACGCAATTTTATTAAATGAAAAAACAAATGCGTTTTCGCTGCTGAACAATTAAAAAAATTAAACATTGAAAATACGAGATAAATTTAATTCTCAGTGGCATAAATGAATCTTCTAGTAAATAAAAATTCCTATATAAGATAAAAAATAAATCATCTTGTATTTTCAATGTTTAATTTTTATTTTTTATCAGTGATATAACAATTTACCTACACTTTCATTGTAGAGTTGGTTCGTTTTTACATATTTTTTATATATTAGGTTTACATGTATTGTCGCTGGTATTTTGCATTGTGTTTCTTTAATGAATTGCCTTTTGTACTGTGATGTCATTATGACAACACTATTTAAACATTTATTTTAAAATTTGGCGCGTTTTGCTATTCTTTGCTCTGAAGAAGCAGCTGAATTGTTCAGCAGCGAAAACGCATTTGTTTTTTCATTTAATAAAATTGCGTTAAGCTACTTGCTTGCATCAGTTTGTTCCGTGGGCTAAGGATCCAGTTCGGTTTTGTTTTCATTTGTTTTTGGCTTGTTCTGGTCTTCTTTGGTTTTACGTATGGATACTGGAAGTCCTGTTCGCCCTGGTATTACAAACTTTCCTTCAGGAAATGCTCTCAACGATGGTAACGACAGCTTTGACATTCCGTCAATTCTTATGTCGCTGTCACAACGGCTTGATGTCCTGAATTCCCGTTTGGATTACTTTGACCGTAAAGACAATCATAGAGTGGCTACAATTCCTTCTGGCACTTTGCAACAATCAAACCAACCTAATAACTCTTGTTTGCAATCTATTCCAGCTGGCCAACCAGTGGAACCTACTGGGCCATCAGATGTTAACGCGTTTCAAGCTGACGCTGATGGCAACATTATAAGAGGGATCCATTCACCTCAATTTAATGGGAACAGCAACATGTCTTTTAACTTGGCTTCTAGTGGCACTCCTTTGCTGGCTGACTGGATTGTCAATTTGGATGCTTTCAAATTTACACAGGGTGCTCCTGGTGCACAAGCACTTGGTGATTCCTCTGGCTTCCAAGGTACATTGTCAACTTTAGCTGATAATTTAAAAACATTTGATAGCAAATTAGTGAAAATTAAAAAGTTTCAGTTAGAGGTGGCATATTTACAACAATGCTTGAATGAGAACATTGTCCCTAAGGGGTTAAGAAATAATTTCTCACCTACAGGGCTGCTATCAGAACCAGCTTTTTTAACTGACTTGACAGCTTTATTTGAGAGACAAGGAGCTCAGTTAATGAAACTTATGATAAAGCATTATTCAAATGCTATCACAAGCTTGTCATCTGAAATTACAATTTTGGACAACCTTATTAAAACGGACATTGACTTTGTCCGTTATAAGTACGACTACAACCGTATCTTTGTTAGTATTGACGCACTTCTTGTCAAACTAAAAGCGAACAAAACTAAGAAACTTGGTAGGGACAGATTAGCGTACCAACAATTCAATGCTTACCCCAAACTTAAAGATAGATCCAGCACGGCTACTTTGGTAGCTAGTAACCATAATACACCTAACATACAGCAGACCTCTGAGGCATTTGATGTAATTGATGAGGAAATGGATGATGAACCAACACCTGGTCCTAGGCGTAGTAACAGAATTAAATCCGTCCATAACAACAACGCACCATCCTACCCTAATAGACTTGGTAACAATAGGAATAACAATAACAATTTTTTAGGGAATCGGAACTTCCAGCCTCAGAAAGGGAACAGGAAGCGTTACAATTGAGTGGTACGCATGACCATATACCTGGTGTGGGTTGTGGTTCTATACCTCCTACCATCCTTTCTAATAAGAAAGGCGACTTCCATGTTTACAATTTTTCAAGCATTGTACTGGATGAAGATCTAGTTGAGCTTCTCTCATTGGGATACACCTTTGTCCCTACCAGTTACTGCAATTTAGCTAAAACAATGATTGACTTTAAATGTTTTGTTCGCAAACTTAATCTGAAACTATTGTTTAATAATTCTTGTCCTTTTGATGAAAAACGTTTAAAACTTCCTAGTGTGTTCAACCCACCTTTACATCCTGGTTTGAACACTTTTGAAAGTATTTGTGAATTGGACTTCAGGCAACTGGTTTTTCCAAACAATTATGTAGGTTCTACTGTTCGGAACTTCAACATCACTAAGGAACAAGCTTGGGCTTTGGACAACTTGAGTAAATCACCAGTCAGAGTCATCAAACCAGATAAAGGCGGTGGATTGGTGGTCTTCGACAATTCAGAGTACAATGAAAGAATGTCTGCTGTTCTTAACTCCCCAGCTTACTCTGCCTCATCACTTAATGAAATGAATGTTACATACAAAAGAATTAGGGGCTACTTAAGAGATTTGTTTCTGTCCGGAAAAATAGATTTGGACACTTACAATTTTTTGGACATTAACTTCCCCAAAACACCTGTAATGTTTGGAATTCCCAAGATTCACAAAGACTTAGTGAATCCACCCATGAGAGCTTTAGTAGATGGCAGATCTTCTATGACACATCCTGCTGCCCGTTTGATAGATTTAATCCTTTCAAAGTATCTCAAATCTATCTCTGGGATATGTAAAGACTCTTGGATGTTTCTTAGCAACATCAATGCCATAGGCTTTAGCCATTCTTTGAATTTCTTGACTATTGACGTGGTCGATCTCTATACGTCAATCCCTCATCAAGAAGCAATAGAATGGACTAGCAGTCTACTGAAGGAAATGAATGCCTCCCGCAATGAGATTGATGTTGTCTCAGAACTTTTGGACATCGTCCTTAGTTCTAATTTTTTCATCTTTGACAACAAATTTTTCTTGCAAAAGCATGGCATCGCCATGGGGTCTCCATGTGGAGCGAGTGTAGCTAACTTCTTTATGTCTTATTGGGAGAAACATTTTCTCCTTAACCACCCTGTTTTCAAAGATTCCATCAGGTTCTACACTCGCTACCTTGATGACATCTTCATCCTTCTCCATGGTGATGACCATTTAGCCAAACAACTTGTAAAGTTCATGAATTCAACTACTGATTTTCTTAAATTTACATATCAATTTTCTTCACTGGTCATTGATTACTTGGATGTGAAGTTAGAGAAAGATACTATTCTCAACTCATTCCATTCTACTATTTTTCGGAAACCGACTTATTGCAATTCTTTTTTGCATTTCAGTAGTCAACACCCTTATAAACAAAGACGCTCGATTGTTAAAGGCCAGCTTGTCAGAGCAGCACGCATGTGCAGCTCTTTAGAGGTTTTTCATAAGGAATGTTCCTTCCTGAAAAATTTATTTATCAACCGTGGGTACCCGCTTGGTTTGATTGATGACCTCATCGAGGAAATTGTTCAAAAGAGACTTGTTGGCTTTTACAAACCTTTCCTTCAACATAATGTCCCTTATTCATCTGACTCCATTTTAACTGATCAGTCTATGGACGCCCCTTCTGCCTCTACTGTTACAACTACACCAGTAACATTGTCTCCTAATTTTACAAACAATTTCAATATGAGTTTCATTACAACTTTTAATAGGAATTCGAAACATATCTGGCAGATTATCCGCAAGAATTGGCAACTTATTTTGGATAACCCTTTTTTGGTGGAAAAACTTGGCACAAGTCCTGTTGTTATCTACAAAAGAGGTAACAACCTAAAAGAGTTATTACAAAGGAACAGTACAACTGTTTTTTTCTCTAGATTGAAAGGCGCATTCCCCTGTGGAGCATGCAATTGGTGTCATTATCTGAGATCTGGTAGCTCTATTTCTGTCAGAAGCAGAAAGTACGATATCCATCACAACATCAATTGTAATACTAAGTCCATAGTTTATGTAGCTCTGTGTGATTGCTGTCAAGCTTTTTATGTTGGTAAGACTGATCGCAAATTTAAAGAGTGTATCTACCAACATATTTATGCTATTAGGAATAATAAAATGGATAACGCGTTGGCCAAGCATATTTCGAGCTCTCCAGGCCACAGTTTCCATTTCATGGCAATTGATCATGTTCCAACCAACATCAGGGGAGGACCTACCTCTCTCCTCTTGGAGAATAGAGAGTTAGAATGGCAGTTTAAACTGAATGCCTTTTCTCTACCTGCCCTAAATGAAAGCTGCAACATTGCCTGCGTTTTAAAACTTAAAAGCTACCTGAGATAACCATTTCATTTTAAAATTATAACACAATACACATGATTTATTTTTTATTCTTATATAGGAATTTTTATTTACTAGAAGATTCATTTATACCACTTAGAATTAAATTTATCTCGTATTTTCAATGTTTAATTTTTATTTTTTATTTTTTATCAGTGATATAACAATTTACCTACACTTTCATTGTAGAGTTGGTTTGTTTTTACATATTTTTTATATATTAGGTTTACATGTATTGTAGCTGGTATTTTGCATTGTGTTTCTTTATTGAATTGCCTTTTTGTACTGTGATGTCATTATGACACTATTTAAACATTTATTTTAAAATTTGGCTCGTTTTGCTATTCTTTGCTGTGAAGAAGCAGCTGAATTGTTCAGCAGCGAAAACGCATTTGTTTTTTCATTTAATAAAATTGCGTTAAGCTACTTGCTTGCATCAGTTTGTTCCGTGGGCTAAGGATCCAGTTCGGTTTTGTTTTCAACATTTGTTTACCGGGAAAGTCCAACTGGACACAGGTCCTTTTTCAGCAGAGGCCCGGGGAGAAAAGCTCCATGAGTAACAGTAAATTTTCATGCACACATTACAATAATTAAAAAGTATAAAGTAAACAAAATGTAGTATACATAAGAACATACAAATTTGTTACATCTTGACAACACAACCTACGTTTTGAACATAGCTAGAACTATTTGTAGGTATGACTTATGTCAAGATATAAGGTTAAGAGAGGTCGGTAGGAACAAAGGATTAAACACCGGGGGAGAAGTTGGATATATTTTGGGTATACTGTGATGTATCAGAGCACTCATGAGGGGTTAGTACAGGGATATAGCCACTTACTTTTTAGATAAGCTTTAAGTGATGGCTTAAAGTGGTTAGTGGATGAGATTGAGAGAATGGAGTTAGGAAGGGAGTTCTATATATGAGATATATAGTTGGAAATGAAGATTCTCCTGCAGTGGTGTTGGCCTTGGAGACGGTGAGTAAGTTCTTGTTGTTAGAGCGAAGTGGTCTGCTGGAACTGTAAGGAAGGATAAGATTTTGTAGTGCAGGGGTTCTAGTTGGTTATGTTACAATTTTGTGAGTTAAAGAGAGTTGGTTCTAAAGAATAATGCTGGGAAGCTCAATCCAGTCTAGTATCCTTAAAGCTGTAAAATGATGTGTTCTATATGGCAGTCAGATGCAAACTTAGCAATTTTATTATAACATGCTTCTAGCTTAGATAAGTCAGTTTTCCTTAGATTAGATAAAATTGGAGAGGCATATAGTAGAGTGGAGAGCAGATGGGCTTGTGCTAATGTAATTTTGGCCATTGTGGTCAGGAACCTTTTGTGCCTATATAGACTTCCAAGTTTCTTATGGACTTTTTTTTATAGTTAGGGAGACATGAAAATCAAATTTTAGGGTATTGTCTATTTCCACTCCGAGAAGCTTTGTATGTGTTGTCGGGGAGATCATAGTATTGTCTTTGGCTATTACGTTAAATGTTGGGCATGAGATAGATGTCTTGTTAGGTTGGAAGAGTAATCATTTAGGTTTGTTTAGGTTCAGGATTAGATGGGCGTTGGCTAACCATGTTTCAACAGAACTGAAAGATTCCTGTGTTTGATAATGAAGAGTTGATAGAGAAGTGGCAGCACAGATGTGTTGAATCATCTGCAGACTGTATTATAGAACCATGTGGAGTAGGTGTGTGTAGATTATTAGTCACAGATAAGTGTTGAATCATCTGCAGACTGTATTATAGAACCATGTGGAGTAGGTGTGTAGATTATTAGTCACAGATAAGTGTTGAATCATCTGCAGACTATATTATAGAACCATGTGGAGTAGCTGTGTGTAGATTATTAGTCACAGATAAGTGTTGAATCATCTGCAGACTGTATTATAGAACCATGTGGAGTAGGTGTGTGTGTAGATTATTAGTCACAGAGAAGTGTTGAATCATCTGCATACTGTATTATAGAATCATGTGGAGTAGGTGTGTGTACATTATTAGTCACAGATAAGTGTTGAATCATCTGCATACTGTATTATAGAACCATGTGGAATAGCTGTGTGTAGATTATTAGTCACAGATAAGTGTTGAATCATCTGCATACTGTATTATAGAACCATGTGGAGTAGGTGTGTGTAGATTATTAGTCACAGATAAGTGTTGAATCATCTGCAGACTGTATTATAGAACCATGTGGAGTAGGTGTGTGTAGATTATTAGTCACAGAGAAGTGTTGAATCATCTGCAGACTGTATTATAGAACCATGTGGAGTAGCTGTGTGTAGATTATTAGTCACAGATAAGTTTTGAATCATCTGCATACTGTATTATAGAACATGGGGAGTAGCTGTGTGTAGATTATTAGTCACAGATAAGTGTTGAACCATCTGCATACTGTATTCTAGAACCATGTGGAGTAGCTGTGTGTAGATTATTAGTCACAGATAAGTGTTGAATCATCTGCATACTGTATTATAGAACAATGTGGAGTAGGTGTGTGTAGATTATTAGTCACAAATAAGTGTTGAATCATCTGCATACTGTATTATAGAACCATGTGGAGTAGCTGTGTGTAGATTATTAGTCACAGATAAGTGTTGAACCATCTGTAGACTGTATTATAGAACCATGTGGAGTAGCTGTGTGCAAGGGCACCCGCAGGCAGGTGCAAGGGGGTGCACTTGCACCCCCCTGGATTTGGCTGGACCGGAGACTTCATTTTCTTTTAATTTAAAAAAAAAATGTTTTTTTTTTTTCTTTGCGTCAAGTCGCAAAGACAGAACAGGTGTTTGCGACCTGAATTCGTCTCCTCCGTCTGTACGACGACTGTTTGCTTACGTCTTTAGCTTCCGCCTCCACCCCGCGCGTGGAATTTGAAATCCAGAAGCTGTTGGGACGAGCGTATAAGTGAAAGGTAAGTGTGTGCGTGTGTGTTTTTAAGTTTTTGAGAGGTGTGTGCAAGTAAAACATAGGTAGTTAGGGTCGGGATGTGTGGACAGCCATCCATCGCAATCATGCCATAGCAGCATTCATTTTTATGTTGTGAAAAAACGAGGACTGATAGGCAACCTGGAAAGGACTACCAACAAGAGCAGGATACATACAACCCAATGATTTTCATTATAGATTGTCTAATTATAGCTAAGGTACTTTCATTATGCAATGTATTCCCTGTGCAACTAAGACCTGTAGCAGATATGCTTAGTATGATAACTATTAGTTCATTTACTGTGAAAGTGGCTGCACTGTGTGTGCTGACATTCATGTCCAACCCACGAAAAAACGAGGACTGATAGGCAACCTGGAAAGGACCACCAACAAGAGCAGGATACAACCCAACGATTTTCAGAAAGGCAATGTCGACTCCAAAAATGTTGTAAAATACAAATCCATTTATTGTGAACAAACGAATATTTGGTGGTCCTTTCCAGGTTGCCTATCGGTCCTCGTTTTTTCACAACAGTTTGTACGGCGTTGGTTCCTTGGTTCTCAGCATTCATTTTTATGCTTCCCAAGATTGTCTCCACACAACATCTGCTAGTTAAAGTTGCAAACGTTATTTCAATAATATGTTGTCCTATAGATGTGATACCCAGTTAAAGTATTTTTATTTTCTCTTCTAATAAGTGCAGTACAGCAAAATGAAACAGAAACAAACAAAATTAAAATGGCAAAATTAGTGTGTGGGTAATATGAGTTTTGTATTTGTTAATCTGTCAAAGTCCTGTTTAACTTCTTACTTGGGACTGTATACAAATTAGACCAGAACCTTCATGAAGAAAATTAAGTATTTACCATCCTGGGAAAGTTTGAGCAACATTGGGAAACAGCTTTTTCCACTTTGTTGGATCGCTGACTGAATTATATCTAGCATTTTTGCTCTTTCTAGGCATAGACGCTATTTCTGATTTTCAGGTCGTATTCAAACTCTGACAAGAAAAAGTAAAACTGTTCCCCTTTTCAGTTTGTACAGAGAATTACAGACTTCGAGGATTACTCGCGAGGTTGCCAACTTTTCAAGTGTCCAAAGTGGGACATTTTTGGTACAGACGTCAGATTTTACAAGCCAAAACATACCCACGGCCAGTACAAAGGGCAAAACTTCACTTTTTTTCTAAATAAAAGCTTATTCTTGTAGCATTTTAGTTGCTTATTCTGTTTCTTATAATATTTAGGTGTTTCAGATACAGATCAACTGTTTTATACAACTTTTACATAAAATATAGGAAATAATTTTGCTCTAAAATCTCAGGACATTTGCCATTTTTACAAATTCTTTGCAGGACACAACTGTCCAAAGAGGGACTGTTCCTCGCAAAGTGGGGCAGGTGGTAACCCTATGTGTGGATGTAAGAATTAGATAGGGGTTTGTATGCATTAGGAGTTTGGAAGTGCAATGTTCTTACTTCACAGTATTTTAAATGAGAAGTTGGTTTGCATTTACTGAGCACCTGTGGCTGTTTTGGGTGAATCAGTTTTAATGTTGTAGTTAAGAGATTCGTTCAGCATAATCCAGGGGCACCTGCACATGTTTCAGTAACCCACCAGTAGCATTAAATAACCTGAGTTTGCTCTTTGGCATTAATGTACACATTCCCTAATCACAGGTCATTGCTAAAACCATATTTGCCTCCTGCTCCCACCCCTTTTGCACTAACCAACCCCACCACACTAATACACCAGCCTAACCTAATCTCTACCCAGCATTAACACCCCTGTCAGTAATCTCGCTGTCTCTCTCTCTCTCATATTGTACATATCTACAGATGATCTGGTCAACTTTCTGATTTATTGAGGCTTGTCTTTGTATGTATTATGTTTGCTTTTTCTGTTATAAGACATTGCAGCTTGTACAGTTGTGCCAGAAGCTCTACTTTGACTTCTGTGCTCATGTAAAATGTGATGTGTAACTCCCCAGCTTTGGCTGAAATGGATCCTCTCTGGATCAGACTATATATAATTTCTCATTCTTGGGACATCTTTGTCATGTTTCATTCCATCTTCCACATAAGCTGTCAACCAACAGATTCCATATTTCCATTTCTATTGAAGACCTTGCATAGAGGTGTCCACCACAAAAATACAGGCTTGTGTAATACTGTCTGTTGATGTAGTGAAGTCCCCCTCTGGACCAGTAATCAAAGAGCCTGAATCCTCCCCACTGACACCAGTAAGGGCCATTCACTTGGAACAAAAATAGATATGCACTGTATGTAAGAAGTAGGTAGGTAACGGTAAGCATGTGTGTTTAAGTAGTAGGTAGGTGTGTGTGTGTGTGTGTGTGTGTGTGTGTGTGTGTGTGTGTGTGTGTGTGTGTGTGTGTGTGTAAGCATACCTCTCAACTGTCCTTGATTTTAACTCAACTTTTAGCTCTGTCCCTCTGAAATGAATCCCTCTTAACACTAGTGCCTTTTGGCGGAAAGGTGCTGCATTATACTTAATAATGACAATGATTAAGAGGTACTGATTTTTGTTCCTGTAGGACATGTATATTAATTCACATACTGTTATTCTAATAATGTCTCAAGTTAATAGATGTAATAGTTTGTGTGCCTGATTTGTTCTACATTTGTCCCTGATTCTGTTGAAATTTGTCTCGGAGTGGCTGAGAGGTATGTGTGTAAGTAGTAGGTGTCTGTGTGTGTGTATATGTATGTATAAAAGAGAGGTAGCACACCCCTCAGCTGCCCAGGTTTTTACAGAATGTCCAGATTTTTGCCCCATATTCCTCCTAAAAAGCATTGAAGTTGCTAAATTATGACAGACATTTAAGTTTTAGATGTCATATCCTTTAGAAAAATGCATACTATCATAAATCCTGTTATTCTAGCAATGTTCTAAGTTCATGAGAGCAATATTTATAACCTGCTCCTATTTACTTTAGGCTTTGTCCAGATTTCTTGCACTTAGAGGTTGAGGTGTGTGTTAGAGAGAGTGAAACGCCCTAAAGTTAGCAGGTGGCATTTATTTTCAAGTGCATTTTCAAGGAATTGTGAGCTTCAAGGAAGAGAGTTTTACTGCTGCTCATGCTAAGAATGCTTAAAATGTGCAGTTGTTTTGTTTAGTAAATAGTATCACTATCGTGGTATAGCATTTTTAAAGCAGCACAGCAAGTAGCATACTTGCATCTTGATACAGAGGGCTGTAGGTTCTACTCCCACAACATATAGATTTGTATTTTAAGGGGGTCCTCCTTTGGATGAGATGCCTAATAACTATGTACTTATTTTTCAGCTTGCCACCCATTCCCTATTGCAATATACCAGCTTACCATTTTTTTAATATAACGTAGGCAATTTATTTTTCAAGGGCAGCAGGCAGTGAATTTGTAGATGAAACACAGAAATATAAAGTTGTTTTCTAGCAACAACCTCTTCACTGGTTTCAGATCTCTTTAACATGGAATTATTCAGATGAGTTTTACTTCCACAAAGATTCTGCATATTGATTGATATTGGTGGACTGCATGACAGAAGTTTGAGTAGAGTGGCCCTTTATGGTTGAAATGTTCTGAATTGTGCAGGTTGTCATTATTGGTTCATATGATTTGTTTCATTGCTTAAAGGAAAAAGGTTCAGAACTATAAATTTAAAACGCACTCTAACAAGTGGTGCTGTATTATACAAGGAATATTCAATTATTATATAGTATAATTAATACAGTCAGAAAGGTGAATCAAATAACTTTTGCATGGTTCTAAAAATGTGTGCAAGGAGCCTATGATTTGAAAACAGCCCAAAGGTAAACTTATCCTGCCACTGGCTAGATGCATTTTCTTTGAATGCGGGTTTCAATGTTGTTTCGGTGAATGTGGGTTTCTAAGGTAGAGAAGTTTTAATGCTAATTGTCTTTTCATTGTAAGACTATTGCTTTGTTTAGTTTTAGTAAATGTCTATCAGTGTTTGTGCTATAAAATTTGAAATAAAAGTTGTAAATGAAATCCAAATATCTGTAATCATTGTAGAAGTAAAGTATAAAACAGTATGCACACAGAGATTTGAACAGTGTCTATGACAAATGGGGAAAAATAACCAAGTATTGGGACACTGGAATGGCTGCGTGGGCAGGGGTGGGGTGGGGCTGTGTGGGCGGGGGCAGCAGAAGGGCGGGACTGTGTGGGCGGGGCTTGGGTTTGCACCCCCCTGCAAAAAATCCTGCGGGCTCCCTTGGCTGTGTGTAGATTATTAGTCACAGATAAGTGTTGAATCATCTGCATACTGTATTACAGAACCATGTGGAGTAGCTCTGTGTAGATTATTAGTCACAGATAAGTGTTGAATCATCTGCATACTGTATTATAGAACCATGTGGAGTAGCTGTGTGTAGATTATTAGTCACAGATAAGTGTTGAATCATCTGCATACTGTATTATAGAACCATGTGGAGTAGGTGTGTGTAGATTATTAGTCACAGATAAGTGTTGAATCATCTGCAGACTGTATTATAGAACCATGTGGAATAGGTGTGTGTAGATTATTAGTCACAGATAAATGTTGAATCATCTGCAGACTGTATTATAGAACCATGTGGAGTAGCTGTGTGTAGATTATTAGTCACAGATAAGTGTTGAATCATCTGCAGACTGTATTATAGAACCATGTGGAGTAGGTGTGTGTAGATTATTAGTCACAGATAAGTGTTGAATCATCTGCAGACTGTATTATAGAACCATGTGGAGTAGCTGTGTGTAGATTATTAGTCACAGATAAGTGTTGAATCATCTGCAGACTGTATTATAGAACCATGTGGAGTAGCTGTGTGTAGATTATTAGTCACAGATAAGTGTTGAATCATCTGCAGACTGTATTATAGAACCATGTGGAGTAGGTGTGTGTAGATTATTAGTCACAGATAAGTGTTGAATCATCTGCAGACTGTATTATAGAACCATGTGGAGTAGCTGTGTGTAGATTATTAGTCACAGATAAGTGTTGAATCATCTGCATACTGTATTATAGAACCATGTGGAGTAGCTGTGTGTAGATTATTAGTCACAGATAAGTGTTGAATCATCTGCATACTGTATTATAGAACCATGTGGAGTAGCTGTGTGTAGATTATTAGTCACAGATAAGTGTTGAATCATCTGCATACTGTATTATAGAACCATGTGGAGTAGCTGTGTGTAGATTATTAGTCACAGATAAGTGTTGAATCATCTGCATACTGTGTTATAGAACCATGTGGAATAGCTGTGTGTAGATTATTAGTCACAGATAAGTGTTGAATCATCTGCATACTGTATTATAGAACCATGTGGAGTAGGTGTGTGTAGATTATTAGTCACAGATAAGTGTTGAATCATCTGCATACTGTATTATAGAACATGGGGAGTAGCTGTGTGTAGATTATTAGTCACAGATAAGTGTTGAATCATCTGCAGACTGTATTATAGAACCATGTGGAGTAGCTCTGTGTAGATTATTAGTCACAGATAAGTGTTGAATCATCTGCATACTGTGTTATAGAACATGGGGAGTAGCTGTGTGTAGATTATTAGTCACAGATAAGTGTTGAATCATCTGCAGACTGTATTATAGAACCATGTGGACTAGGTGTGTGTAGATTATTAGTCACAGATATGTATTGAATCATCTGCAGACTGTATTATAGAACCATGTGGAGTAGGTGTGTGTAGGTTATTAGTCACAGATAAGTGTTGAATCATCTGCAGACTGTATTATAGAACCATGTGGAGTAGCTGTGTGTAGATTATTAGTCACAGATAAGTGTTGAACCATCTGCGTAGTGTATTATAGAACCATGTGGGGTAGGTGTGTGTAGATTATTAGTAAAGTGGGAGAAAAGGAGAGGGTCTAAGATAGATCCTTGGGGGACATCAATGGATAAAGGAAGGCGTGGAGATAGGTCACCCTGCCATAGAACAGATTGTTGATGGACAGATAAATAGTTATGAAATCATGCTGTGGCAGATGTTGAGAAGGATAGTTCAGTTAGTACATCTATTAGTTTAGAATGGGAGACCATGTCAAAAGCTTTTGATAAGTCTAGAAAGATGGCAGATACAAAGTTGTTGTTATTCCTGTGATGGTTTACAGTATTAGTGAAGGATAAGAGAGCTGTAGTGGTACTATGTGATGGGTGAAACCCATGCTGAGTGTTTGTGAGAAGGTTATTTGTTAGTAAGAATCTCATGACCTAGAGATGAATACACCTTTTGAGTAACTTAGAAAGAGTTGAAAGAATAGCAATTGGCCGATAGTTTGTCAGTTCTGTGGAAGGTCCCCCTTCATGAAGTGGGATTACATGGGAATTTTTTCACAGCTGAGGGACCTTGTTTTTGAGACTGGATCTATTTATAAGGACTGATACTGGGAAGACTATACATTCAGCTGCAATTGTGAGGTATTCACTGGGTAAGTTATCTACGGCAAGCGCAGTAGGTTTTAGTTTCTGTAGTAGTTTTTTATAGTGGCTGTAGGAACTGGGGAGAAAGAGAATGAGGCATTGCTAGTTGTAAACTTGGCTGGTTTGGTATCATGAGTAGGAGTCTGCTGTTTGGAAAGGGCAATTATAGATTAAGTAAAATGTCTGTTAAAAATGGTAGCTATGCTATCGGAATTGTTGTGGATGTTTGGCGTTGGTGTAGTAGATTTTCCTGGGTGAAGGATTGAGTTTATAGCTGGCCAGAATTTTAGAGGGTTTTTTGATATGTGTTTTGAAAATGCTTGCAGCTAAGATTATGTCAGTATGGTTTGCTTTCATTTATATAAATGCATGATCGCCGATGTCATCAGTGATAATTTAATAAAGATGCTTCTTGTTTAAAAAAAAAAAACATAAGCAGCAGTGATGATTGTTGTTACACTGCATTTGAATGCACATAGGAAATCCATGAAACAGTAAACAGGTTTAAAGAAACTTACTTCAGGAATGTGTTAGCTTAGCTCTCAAAATGATGCAAAAATAAATGGACCAGTAAACAAGGAGCCTGAATCCTCACCACTGGCATTGGAGAGGGATGTTCACTTGGAATACAAGTGGATACACTCAGTATTTTCAGATGCAGCTCTCTGCATCAAACACAATTTCTCTTAAGAGCACACTCAGTCCGGGGTCTGGGCTTCTCTGTCTGTATCTGCCTCCTTCCAGGTTCCCATTCAGACTAACGACTGGCACATCTATAGACTTGAGACCTCAGCTGGATGTCCAAGCCAAGTCCTCCAACACCCTCTCTGTGAAACCAGTGCTTTGTGTCCTAGCTCCAAATAGCTGACACATACACACCTTGAGATTTCATTTTACCACACACATACACACACACACACACACACACACACACACACACACACACACACACACCTAGGAAAGGCTGGCACTGATTTACTAGCTATGCCATCTTCTGCCCAGACTATATGATAGTTACACTGCCACCAGACACCCCAAAGCCAGCTACTCTAAGGCTCTTGCAAGGGTATCCAATTTTACTGAGTAAAATTAATATTAATACAAATGGTAATGTTGACTAAACACCCAGGCTTTCAGGAGTGGCCACAGATATAAGTACTCTCAAAGTATAAAATATTCTCTAAAGGGCCAGCCACAATGAAAAGTTAAAATATATTTAATAATAAATAATAACAGAACATGAAAGTACTAAATATCTATTTACAGTAAACACAGGAAATATTAAAAATAACACAGGTAGACAGGTTCATACAGTTAAAGAAAAAAACAATACTTAACTAATCTTACTATATTTTCCTGACTAATCTAAAGAATTATTATTCACTGGTTACTTAGTAGAGCAAGGCAAGATGAAAGAGGTGAGAGATCCTTCTTTGTCAGGTTACAAAAACAGAGTGATCTGAGACTCAGTCTCACCTAGTATTAAACATTAGTTTAGTGATGGAATACAGAATGACATTACATACATCTGGTCATCCGACTTCTGGTTCCTATGCAACCTCACATTGCTAGAAACTGACAGGATGTGTCAATAATATACAAACAGAGAGCCTTGCTAAGATCTGCTGCAGCTACTGGAAGTCATAAAACAATTTTCATAGGTTCATAGATTAGTACTAGGCTAACTGCCCTTGCGAGCCATTTTAAGCCTAGCCAATTATCCCCTGTGAGATTCAAACCCTGTACCTTGTGTTTGTAAGGCAAACATCTTAACCATTAGGCCACCCTCCCAACCCATGGAAGTCATAAAACAATTTTATACTCCACCCTTCCAGAGTAACAATTAGTTCACCCCAGTGGCAATAAAGGAAGGTTCCTAGTACAGACTTTTTTGCCTCTGGCTGCACTGAGAACTATAAGATAACATCTTTATGGCCTAGGCCATGTAATTTAATTTCAGAATATTTTCAAAGTTTGAGATTAACCTCTTCTCTTCCTGTATCCTCTGTTAAAATATATGCATTTAAACAGTTACAATAATGCATGTATATTTATTTTTCTGTCCAGTAGGGCAAACTGCTGGTACAGTTTTAACACAAGCAGCTTTACAATTATATTTTTGAACACAAGCATCTGCACAAATCATTTTAATATATGAATAACATATAATTCTTTACAAAATCCCAGCTAGCTGTGCTGGCATATGTTACACATCCCCTGCCCTATTTCTCCTGGCATAGCTGGCAATACCTCACATCATCACATCTCTCCTACCTTTGAAGACTCAATCTAGTTTTTCAAGTGACTCTTGAGAATCATTGCTTGAGAGAAGTGAGCTTGTCTGGGAATACATTAACCCATGCCTTGTCTTCAGAATTCATCTGCATTGACATAGCTGACCCCACTACCTGGCTGTACTGTCATGTCATATACCATTCAAACCTGGGCTCCACCATAGTAACTTGGAATTTTGATGGCTAGCTCGCTGTAGCCATAGATCCCCCTCAGACTACTCCTACCTCCTACTGAAAATAAGTAGTACCAGGGCCTCCCTATCATGGTAAGTCTTCATCAAGTTAACATGGTACAATTTGTGTCCCTGCCTCCTGCTTAGCAGTTCTACCATGTAGTTACCATCACTGACCTTCTTTGCCACTTTGAAAGATCCATCCCAAGCTTCCTGCAGCTTATTGTGTCTGATAGGAATGAGAACCATCACTTGGTGTCTCACAGCACACTCTTGGGCTTAAGCATTCCTGTCATACCAGACCTTTTTCTGCTGTTGGGCTCATGCCAGGTTCTCCTGGGCCAAGCCCATGAGCTCCCCAAGCCTTGTCCTGAGGTTTAGAACATACGCCACAACAGACTCCTTGTGGGATTAACACTCACCCTCCCATTCATTATGAATCAAATCTAAAAGCCCCCTCACCCTATGCCCATACAGCAGCTCAAAGGGTGAAAAACCTGTGGATTCCTGGGGTACCTCTCTGTATGCAAACAGTGGATGGGACAAATATTTGTCCCACTCTTTCCTAAAATGGTCTGCAAATGCCCGTAGCATGGACTTTTGTGTAGAGTTTAACATCTCCACAAGACCATTAGTCTGGACATGGTTGTGGTGGTTTTTAGGTGCTTCACCCCACACTGCTTCCACAGACAAGCCAGCAGGTATGCCATAAAATTGGCACCTCTGTCAGTCAGTATTTCTCTCTGGATACCTAACATGCTGAAAATCTCTAAGAAAGCACTTGTCATCTTTTTTGCCTTGATGGAGGATAGAGCCACCGCCTCATGGTATCTAGTAACATAACCTACTACCACCAGGATATACTTCTTCCCTGTGGAGCTTGGGGTACTCAGATGCCCCACAATATCCATAGCTACCCTTTCAAAAGGCTTCTCAATCACAGGCAAAGGCATCAAAGAGCCTTGACCTTGTCTCCTGCCTTGCCTACTTTTTGGCACTGCTCATAGGTCCTGCAGTACCCTGTTACATCGCTTGCAATCCCAGGCCAGTAAAAGTTCTGCATAATATGTCTCTTGGTATGCTTTATGCCCATATGACTTGCAAAAGGAATGTCATGGGCTATGGCTAGAAGTGCTAGATGGTAGGTTTTGGGCACTACCAACTGCTGTATTACCTCATACTCTAGCCCTCCCTCAGGGGTCAACTTTCTTTTTTTTCCCCATAGACACCTTTTATTGAATTATCACTTGTGATACAGGCAAATTTACATTCATATAAAAGTAATCAAACTATATAAACATGACAAATATTATACTTCATATATATTGCTATATATCATATAACCTAAGCAACATTACATAAATTATTCAATCCCTGACTTTTTTTAAACAAGAAACATCTTTAGTAAACCATCATGTACTACACAGAAAATTATACATTCATATAAATGAAAACAAACCACACCAACACAATCCTAGTTGCAAGCATTTTACATCACAAACCATATTCACACACTCCTAGTTGCAAACATTATGCATCACTTATAATCTACCCAATCCTTCTCACTCAAACATTACATAGCTCATTTAAGTCCTGCAGCCTTTTAAACCTAATTCTTCCCCTGTATGTATTATTCTCACGATTCCCATTTTTCCTATGTAGTTTGCTCCTACCCTTTTCTAAAGATCTCAATTCCAGTTGTTTTATCTCTGTTACTATAGTCACTACTTCCAGTATAATATGTTTAGATTTTGATTTCCATTTTCTAGTAATTGCTTTTTTGGCGGCCACCATTATTAGAAACAGCAAGTCCTTACCATGTCTAGGCAATTCCGATTCTGTATCATAGCTCAGAAAAATCATCTCCCTCAGACCAATCTGCCCACCCAGCATCTCCGACAGTGCATCCTGCAGGGAATCCTTAAAGCCCACCAACTCACTGCACTCCCAGAAAATGTGTTCCCAATTACCTCTTTCTTCCCCTTTGCACCTCCAACATTTGCTGTCTGCCTGAGCAAAATTCTCTGAAGTCTACTTTGGGGATAAAAATATCGATGTAAACATTTCCAGGCAAAAATCCTATATCTTCTAGATTTTATTTATTTATTTATTTGACATTTTTGACCGGGTTAGTCTGACTGGACTTGTGCCCTTTTTCAGAGGAGGCCTGGGGAGAAAAGCTCCACAGTCACAAGTGATTCAAGTAACATATACACATTAGAAGTTTAACAGGAACAGAAGAAAAGTATTTTCAATACAAGATAGGCAAGTAAAAAGTTCAAAATACATTGTACATGCAAAGAAATACTATACAAGTTTGTAAGCAACCTCAATTGTTATGTCCAAAGGTTAAAGGAAATTTTGTTGCATATTTGGGAGACATGCATGTACCTTCACATTGTTTCTTTGTGAATTGGTTATCCAATCTCTCTTCCCAAACCTTTCTAACCTCCTCTGATTGATTTTTATAGTTATCATGCAATATTTTATATGCTCTACAAATTGCTCCTTTTTTAATGGCAACATCTGTTCTACATTCTATTAAAAACTCTACCAGTACTGCTCTTTTGTTTAGGGCCACCCTATTTCTTTCTCTTTGCCTATACTCTGATATCAATCCCTGATAGGGAAGGCAATCTCTAACCTGCAGTCCAAATACATTTTTAGCATCTTCCCATTCTATCATCTTTCTCCCTCTAGTTTTTTTGCTCTCAATACCTGTTCCTTTGCCAGTTTTCTCCAATAAATTTCAGCCCCTCTTGCCTAATGTCTGCATCCCTAATTGCTGTCATCCCTATTGGTAGAATCTTCTTTCTCCATTCCCGTGTTGGCTTAGTTGTTAGAATAATTTCCCCTATTTTATGAATATAATATTCTGTATGATTATTGTTATTCTCCTTAAAGGCCTGCATCCAAAATCCCAGTCTTTCCTTGTTTCTTGAGCTTCCCCCTATTTCATCATTACCCCTTTCAACTTTGAATTATAGTTTTCTGCTTGTGCTATGTATAGGAGGGGTCTATATTAGAACATCGAACATTTAACAGTTCGAACCACTAAAGGTCGACCTTTAGTGATCGAACTGTTAAAATATCGAATGTCCGTAACAAAAAATAAAAACAAAACAAACAAAATAAAGAGTGTAGGCAGGGGGGCTTCACCCCCCGCTACTTAAATATACCAACTCCGAGACTGCACTACATTGAAGTAAACAGAAATCTCCTCTTATAGAGATTTCCATTTACTCACTCGATGTTTTGCACTTTCGCTATTCTTGGGTCGAAAATGTCAGATTCAACATTGTCGGCTTTCGAGAATTTAATATAGACCCATATTGGAGTCTTAATTGTGTAGCTCTAAAATACCCCTTCAAACTGGGTAATCCCAATCTGTCCTGTTCTACTGGAAGGATCAGCTTCACCCACCTGACTCTTGCTGTCTTCCCCTCTCAGATAGTCCTTCAACTCTTTATTAATTGATATCCCTAATTTCTCCTCTGGTTGATAAAAATATGCCTGACCTGTATATAAGACTAAAGGGACTAAAACATTTTAACTGCTTGTAGCCTACTATCCACATCCGTATAACAAAGCTTCCATTTTCTCAGTTTTTGTATTATCTTTTGTTTAGTCTCATCCCACATATCCTCAGCTACCACACTAGAATCATTTTTAATCTATAATTCTAAATACTTCATTTTATCATGTCCCCATAAATATCGATATCCTGAACCAGTTCATGTGTGGGTACATAATTTACCGCTATTGCCTTTGTTTTAGCTTCATTAATTTTGTACCCTGAAAAGATCTGAAACTGTCTCAAAATGTTCCACAACACTGTAATGTCTTTTTTTCTGATTTTGTCAAATATAAAATAATTGTTGTGTCTTTCGGCTTATCCTGGTTAGGGTACACCACAGCGGAACTCCGGTCCGCTAATGTTTGGTAGTGGATTTTTACGTGCCGAGTTACCAGCCCTGATGCACAACCTTCAACGAAGGCACACCCATTCACGCATGCCTCCACACAGAAGACGCTTTAATTGAGAATCGAACACGAGAACGTCCTGCTGAGGCGACAACGCTACCGCAATACCAATATAAAATAATATCATCTGCAAATAAAGCCAGCTTTTCTTGACTACCATACCAATTATATCCTTGAATTCCTGAGTCCCTTATTTTCTTTGTTAAAGGTTCTAAATATACAAATAATAAAGGGGAAAGAGAACACCCCTGCCTGGTTCCTCTGCTCAAGGAGAAGTTATCAGAGAGGACCCCACCCACTTTAATTTTCGCCTCCGATCCTTCATATATCCTCCTAATCAACCTTACAGTTTTTTCAGGAAATGCAAATGCTTCCATTGGCCTGCTCATAAAGTCTCAGCTTACTCTGTCAAATGCTTTCTCTACATCAAGACCAAATAACAACAATGGTATTTTCTCACTCAGGGGTCCACCTTTTATACCGTAACCCTATGTTCCAGTATACGGACTCCACTTTTCCTTGAGGATCAGGCACCACCCTAGCTACCTCCTTCAAGACTCTTAGTGTAGGGTCTGAGAGCTGAGTCTGTCTCAACTCTGTCTTTGTAACTCTTCCTGGCTCACCTTCCACAGGAAGTCTGGTATCCTCTGATAGTGGTGCCTCACTGTCAGGCTGGATACTACCACTCACCTCTGTCCTTGCAGTCGCTCTGTCCAAGGCAACATCAGTACCTACCATCAACAGTGGCTCACCTTCAGGCTCACTGATACAGAGTAGCACCCTCCCTGAAATAGCCACCTCACCAGCCCTGGCTTCAGGTGTGTGGGTCTCTCCAGGCTACCAAACGCACATTTCCAAGACTGTGTGTAACTGCATCCATATAAAGTATTGCATTATCAAAATCATTCCCTATCAAGACTTCTGCAGGGATATCCTCAAACACACCTACTTGCTAGCTTCCTTTTCCACCCTTTCAGTCAAGGTGAACCCTGGCCAAAGGCATTAGGAATGGGTTTTCTCCCAAAGCTGTGATTAGTGTGGACTGCTCAAGCAAGTACTGCTCCTCTTTAACAACTGCAGGCTTCACAATAGTTATGTCAGAGGCTGTACCTCTCTTAACAGTGGCCTGTTTTCCATCCACTAAGATAGGAAATAACCTCTGGTGATAGTTTGGTACCCCTTTTGTCTCCAGATAACTTACCACTGGCATACTGTTATTTCCACTTGCTGGCTCCCCCCAGCTTTTGTTCCCCACCTTGCCTCCATGGATATCTATATGATACATGGCCCCAGTGGTTACATTTAAAACATCTAACCCTTGATCCTGGCCTTGTACTTGAACTAGTGGCTTCCCCTGTTACTGGTGCACTCTGTTGGGCTGGTTTAGGCTTCCCACCATAGGTTCCCTTATATCCATGTGCAGCACTGGGTATCCACTTCCTGTGCAGGGATGCCCTGCTTGCTAAGTAGAGATCCCCTTTTTCCTCAGCTCATTTGCAGAGTTACATTCACGGTCTGCCAACCAGATTCTCATGGTCTCAGGCAAAGTGCTAAAGGCTTGTTCCCTCACCAAAATGTCTGCCAGCCCTTCAAACGTGGTGACCTGACACCCACTTACCAACCTATGAAAATAAGTGCTTAACTCTGCAATACAATCACACACACACTTTAATCTGCCTTGCATCTATGCTCACAAAACTTTTTTCTGTAAGCTTCAGGTGTTAACTGAAAACATTCAAGTAAACAACGTTTGACTTTATCATAATTTAAACAATCAATATCAGACAATTTAGAAACATCAGTTACAGCTTTACCATGGAGTAAGGGGGTTGGGAAATGTACCCAGAGCCCTTAGTCAACATTATACATTTACATAGTCTTTCAAATATAGGAATATAACTATCAAAATTATCACCATCTGTAAATTGTGGAAGAAATGTACTGACCTTCATTGCTTCTGGGGTTTGGTTATTCCCCTCCCCATTATCTCCATGACTCTGGCGAAGAGTCAGAATCTCCCTGTCATGTTGACACTGCTTCTCATTTTCTTCAGCCTCCAAATGCCGCAGTCTCTCATTTTCTTCAGCCTCCAAATGCCGCAGTCTCTCATTTTCTTCAGCCTCCAAATGCTATAGTCTTTCTGCTGATTCAAATTCCCAATGTTTGGCCTCAAATTCAAGTCTCTTTAACTCCAGACAGATTTTTAAGTCGTCTGAGGAAAAGGTGAACTGTCCTGTTTCTGAGGGGTGCAAATTCCCATCACCAGACTGGTTATCACCCTGGTTGCTGGTCTAACCTGTGACTAAGGCTGAACTAATTTCCTCTTTAGTCAGGTTGGCATGCAGCAGTCCTTTGGCTTTGCACACCTTGGACAACTGGTTCTTTGTCAGCTTGCAATAATCCTCTGCTGACATCTTTGCCTACTTTCCCTGACTAAACTAATCTAACAAAAAAATAAATAAAACTGTTGTGAAATGAAACTGAATATTTTCCTTGTGGCTGCTGAGAGGACACAATTTCAGTGGCAACTGCCTACAACAGAATTTCAATTAATATCCACACCACTGCTTACCAATATGTAATGTCCCCACTCTGGGTCAGTAATCAAAGATCCTGAATCCCCACCACTAGCACTAGAGAGGGAGGTTCACTTGGAACAAAAATGGATATTCCCAGTATTTCCAGATGCAGTTCTCTGCATCAAGCACAGTTTCCCTTAAGAGCACACAGGGAACACATTCAATCTGGGGTATGGGTTTCTCTATCTGTCTCCCTCCAGGTCCTCAGTCAGACCTTCCCCTCTGGCACAGCTATAGAGTTGAGATCTCAGCTGGGTGTCCAGGCTAAGTCCTCCAGCACTGTCTGTGAAACCAATGCTTCATATTCCTGCTCCAAGTAGCTGACACACACACACACACACACACACACACACACACACACACACACACACACACACCCCTGGGAAAGGCTGGCACAGACTTACTAGATTTGCCCCCTTCTGCCTAGACTATAAGGTAGTTCACTGACAGCAGACATCCCAAAGCCAGCTACTCTAAGGCTCTTGCAAGGGTACCCAATTATACTGAGTGAAATTAATATTAATACAAACCATAATGCTGACCAAACAGTCAGGCCTTCAGCAGTGGCCACAGTGTCAAAAATAGATATAAGTACTCTCAAAGGTTAAAATAGTCTCTAAAGGACCAGCCACAATGAAAGTTTAAATATATTTAGCAATAAATAATAAAAGAACATGAAAGTACTAAATATATATTTACAATACGGACCAGAGTTTCAGTCACAGGAAATATTAAAAATAACACAGGTGGACAGGTTCACACAGTTACAGAAAAACTATATTTAACTAATTTCACTATATTTTCCTGACTGATCTAAAGAATTATTATTCCTTGGTTACTTACTAGAGCAAGACAAGATGAGGTAGGTGAGAGATTCTTTTTTGTCAGGTTACAAAAACAGAGTGCTCTGAGACTTCAGTCTCACCTAGTATTAAACTTTATTTTAGTGATGAATTACAGAATTACATCACATACATCTGGTCATATGACCCCCCCCCCCCCCATTGCTAGAAATTACCAGGATTTAGCACCTGTGTGTCAATAATACACACACAGAGCCTTCCTAAGACCTGCTGCAGCTCTTGGAAGTCATAAAACAATTTCAAACCTCCTCCCTTCCAGAGTAGCAATTAGTTCACCTCAATGGCAAAGCAGGCTGCATTGAGAACTGTAAGATAACATCTTTATGGCCTAGGCCCAATAATTTAATTTCAGAACATTTTCAAAGTTTGAGATTAATCTCCTCTCTTCCCATATTCTCTGTTAAAACATATACATTTAAACAGTTACAATAATGCATATGTATATATATATATATATATATATATATATATATATATATATATATTTTTTTTTTTTTTTATGTCTAGCAGGGCACACTGTTGGTACATTTTTAACACAAGCAGCTTTACAACTACATTTTTCAACACAAGCATCTATACAATTCTTTACAAAATTCCAGCTAGCTGTGCTGGCATATGTTACACATTCACTGTCCTACTTCTCCTGACACAGTTAGCAATAACTCACATTGTCACAGATGTCAGTAAGGTTTGCGAAGTAAAATGCTTGCAACTATGATTATGTCAATATGGTTTGTTTTCATTGATATAAATTTATGATTGTCAATGTCATAAGTGATAATTTAATAGAGATGTTTCTTGTTAAAAAGAAGCAAAAGCAATACTGAATGCTGTTAACTGCATTTGAATGCATTTAGGAAATCTAAGAAACAGTAAACAGGTTTAAGAAACATACTTCAGAAATGTGTTAGCTTAGCTGTCAGAATGATGGTAAAATATATTTGAAATAACGTGATTTTCGGGTTTCCTGACAAGATACTCTGATTTCCTATCAGTATGACAGGTGGGAACCATGCGGCTGCCCTGGCACAGCTGTTCTGTCATACCATAGACACATTCTAACCTATGGGCAGTTTAGTACGCCCTGTCCACCTACTGCATATCTTTGGAACGTAGAGCATAGCTTTCAAATGTCCCTGATTTTTACTCAGATTTTAGCTCTGTCCCTCTTAACCTCTCCTTAAACTGGTGACTTAATACGTAATGATAATAATTAAGAGTTAAAGACCAGAAAATGTATATTAATACGGTTTCTTATTCTGCCATGTCTCAAGTTTATAGTGTTTACATTTTAAACTTTTCCTTGATTATTTCTGGATTTGTCCCCAATTCTGTTGAGATCTGTTTCTTATTTTTTGAGCTATGCGTGGGAGGAAACTGCACTCAGAGAAAACCCACGCGAACATAAGGACATGAAAATTAAAACAACCCACAGTAAAATACACCTCAGTTGTAAGCCAGTCAGGAAGCAGTCTACGATTCAATTGCATCCCCACAAGGCCTTTTACACAAAACAATTGGGACTACTTCCTAAGTTGGTAAACTGTTTTCTTACTCCTACGACTTCGGGAATGAGTCACCTAATGCCAACCTTTTTCTCTTGACAAGTGCGCTTATGTTCTAAGCATGCGCACTCTCATTATTTTCTCTGGGAGTGGTAGTTTTTTCAATTGGAAAGGTGTGGGATGACACAACCCCCACAATGCTCTACGTGTTCTGTACGCAGATCTAACCGGTCTTGTTTGCATTTCTTGGTGGAGTTTTTTTGTTGGAAATTAGTAACTTTGTGAACTATGGATCCTGCTGCTGATGGTGACTGGCGTACTCAGGCTTTCCGTCAGAAACTGGTTAACCAGATGTAAGTAATAATCTGATATGAAGCGAGTTTGTTGACTGTTGAACAGGGCGGCTGAGTGTACGTGTAGGCGGGTATAGCGGGGAACCACGGCCTTGTGTTGCGCATGCACAGTGCTTCAGACACCCGCTGCTGGACTGTCATCATTACTATATTAGCGTGGCTGTTGTCCTGTTAAAACAGGTGTAGAAGTGGAAGTAACGAGAGGTGTCGCAGTGGGAATTCACTTTAGAGTGTGTGTCAGTGAGGAGTTATTGATAGGTGCGGAAGAAGTGTGATGATTCTAATATTTAGATGCGGGCTAATTGTAAAATTAAAGAGACGCGGCTAAGATTGGTCACTCCTATATTAGAGTCTGGATTTTATTTTAGCATTTCCTATTAACCCGTGTTTATTACTTTGAACCGTACTGCTCAACTGTCTCTCATTTTTTGAGCCGCCCCTAAATTGAATCTCTTGAGAAGAGCTGGAGGAGTACAATGAATAGATACTGGTATTATTACATTTAAGACCATTCATATTTTTGTATTGATTTTCTGGGTTAATAGCATCAGTTTAAGTATCCCTATTTTTTCAGTGTCCTTTAAATTTTGGTTGAATTTATCTTAATAACATTAAGAATTTACCTTGTATGCCTTCAGTCAGGAACAACACTTCAGGATGTGCAAACTGCAATTTTATTCTTACAGCGTAGGGAGTCAGTCCTCAGTCTTCATAGCCCTTGATGAAGCATTCTTACTCTACATAGAAAAACTGTATTTTTATACATTTTCTTATCTAACCTGGTCATGCAGCCTCTTTACGTCACATAGGTAAGTACTAGGTTATCTGCCCTAGGTCCTGTACAAGCCTAGCCATAAAGTTTCCCCGGCTTTTGCCACCAAAAAAATATTTTCCTGTGCCCCTGTCGAGCAGTCACATAAGTGATACCTGGGGTGAATTTCCTATTTCCCAGCCAATCAAGATTTTTCTTAACGAGGGCCAGTGAGGTGCTCTGCCTGACATGAATGGGCAGTCTTTTACAGAGTATGGGGAGTCTCTGGGACAGGAACCTATCCCTGCAACATGTTTTGTTTATTGTGGTGATGAGCATGTGGCTCTGAGGGATTGGTATTTCTTTAAGTGTAGCATGTCCAACAGCTGTGGGTTTGACATGGCTTTGTATGTTAGGCAGAGATTGCCTCTGAGTAGGTGACAGGCGATGGAGTAGAGCTGGAGTCTTTTGAGACGGTTTGCATAGGGCATCTGTTTAAGGCCAGTGATCCTCTTTGTGAGGTATTTCTGCGGCCTTTCCAGTTGTTGTAAGTGTCTTTTGAGGTACATACCAAACTGGGCATTGTACTCTATAATAGGTCTAATGAGGGATGAATAGAGAGGAACAATGACCTCCTTTTTTTCTGGGTGAGAAACCTTTTTTGATGGGGTGTGCCACATAGATGGATTTCCTGACTACTGTGGCGATGTGGTTATCAAAGGCGAGACTACTGTCCACCTGTGTCCCTAGGTCTGTTGTCACACTTTCGGTGTTAAGTGGACTACCACCTATGTGGTAGTTCATGGGTACAGGGTTTTTCCCAAAGTGGATGACTATGCATTGTTTGGCATTGAGCTGGAGGCCATGGCTTTGACACAAAGTATCTGTCTCAGTGAGGCCCTTTTGTAGAATGTCCACATCATTTAGGGATTCAATAATGGCTGCCAGTTTGCAGTTGTCGCTGAACTTTGTTAGCCATAGACCCTTTGTGTTTGCCTGAAGTTCAGAGAAGTAGATGCCAAACAGGAGTGGACCCAAGACTGAACCCTGTGGTATTCCACTTGTCGCTGGGCTGGAGTTGGATTTGGAGTTGGCTGCTTTCACGGTGTGGGTTCTGTCAGTGAGCCAGTTGGCAATCTATCGTGTGACATAGGGATTTCTGTCCGGTTTAGTTTATCTATGATTCCAGAGTGGGGGATGATGTTGAATGCCTTGGTGAGGTCTAGATAGGCTGTGTGAACCACCTTACCCTCGTCCACTGCTCTGGTGACTGCTGTCAAGTTTAGGAGACATGATCTGTCTTTCACAAACCCAAGCTGGGTGGGGTCCAGAGTTTGAAGGTTACCTATGTTTTTGTTTATAAGTTCCATGATGATACTTTCCATGGCCTTGCAGATCAGGCTTATCAGGCTAATGGGGCGGTAGTTCACAGGGTCCGTGGTGGATCCCCCCCTTGTGGAGTGTGATAACTGTAGCTGTGCACCATGCAGTAGGCACAAAGCCTGAAGTGAGGCAATGATTGAACATGGTACTTGGGTGGGGTGCCAGTTTATTTTGAAGTTCATGCAGAACACAGCCCGGGATGTTGTCTGGTCTCATGGATGCTGTATTCTTGGCTTTGGAGAGTGCGTCTTTTTACCTGTGTGGCCGTGATTACCGGGACTTGGCATTCTTCCGGTATTGTGATGAGCTCTTTACGGGGCGAGAGGGAGGTGAAGTTAGCACTGAACCTGTCTGCCAGGATGTTGCCAATATGAGTTGGTTCTGTATATTTAGTGCCATTGTGCTGTAACTCGGAGCAGATCTGGGTGTTGCCATTGAGATTCTTGACATAACTATAGGAATGCCTTGTGGTTGTCTTTGGAATCTGTGGCGATTTTGTTTTCGTAACCAGCTTTGGAGCATTTTATGAGGGCTCTCAAGCTTCTTACTGAGGCTGACAAGGGTGTTTTTCCAATTTTGGTATTTTACTATTTTTTGCAACAGTTTCTTCCTTCACTTTGTTTATGGCAAGGGACCACCTGATTGGCTTCCTTTTTCGGAGGAGAGCGTCTTTGTTCTGTTTGGGATGGCACGGTCCATGCACTTGTGTATGTGTTCATACGGTGCATTGGTGTAAGATTCAGCAGTCGTACTTCTACTTTCCGTCTGCATGGGTGTCCATGCACTCGTGTATGTGTTCATACAGTGCATTGGTGTAAGATTCAGCAGTCGTACTACTTTCCGTCTGCATGGGTGTCCATGCACTTGTGTATGTGTTCATACGGTGCATTGGTGTAAGATTCAGCAGTCGTACTACTTTCCGTCTGCATGGGTGTCCATGCACTCGTGTATGTGTTCATACGGTGCGTTGGTGTAAGATTCAGCAGTCGTACTACTTTCCGTCTGCATGGGTGTCCATGCACTCGTGTATGTGTTCATACGGTGCATTGGTGTAAGATTCAGCAGTCGTACTTCTACTTTCCGTCTGCATGGTTGTTGTGATGTTTGCCACTTCTGTCTTGAGAAGCATGAAGTTGGCTTTGGAGAATTGTTTTACGGTGGTTACCTTAATGGGGGGTGGGGGTGGGATGTGGATGCCTAGTGTGATTAGCTTATGGTTGGATCTGACCAACGAGGAGATGACCTCTGGTGTGGAGCATCGGTTGCCCATGTTGGTAATGGCCGGGTCTAGGATATTGGTGCCCCTGGTGGGGGTATGGATAAGTTGATCCAAGGCGTTGGAATTTATGAATTCCAAAAATCATTGAGCAAATGTGTTGGTACATGAGTAGTTTACCGAGTTAATGGTGGGGTAGTTGAAGTTGCCCAGTATTAGGGTATTTGGTTGTATCTTAATATTTTCCAGTATGTTAAGAGAAGTGGAGTAGGAGTCATGGGGCATGGTGGGGGATGTGTAGCAAGCTACAGTTTGGATTGCAGTCTTGGCTAGTACTAGTTGCACCTGGAGAATCTTGGATGCATTATGTTGGGCAACTAGCCTGAAGGTGTGGATATCCTTAATGAATATGGACATGCCTCCATCTTTAGTGTTTTGGTCCAGGTTAGGTGGCCGAAAGGTGTGGTATGAATTGTAGCCTGGTATTGCAGGGTTGGTCTCTGGTGCTTTGAACCAGGTCTCGGTCACTGCACAGATGTCGATGTTCTCAATTTTAAGGAGTGCTTCGAGTGAGTGCATTTTGACATTTAGACTTCTAGCATTGAGTAGCATTACCCTCAGATTTTGCTTGCTTGTACCTGTTAACGGTGGTAATTTTGCCATTGGAATCCTGCCTAAAATGGCACTATAGGGGTGGCAAGAGCCTTAGCCAGTATCTGGAATCCCAAGGGCGACAGGTGTAGGCCATCTCTGGCAAAACTTCGTGGTCTCAGTCACGTCATCCCAGGCAGACAGATAGTGAATCCCCTTAGAATGACACCAGAAGCATAGCCAGTTGTTGAAGTCAGTCATTTTGTCCTTGTACTTCAGTATCATTCTGGGCGATGGCAGGATGGTACTCAGGGCTAGGGTCATACCTGTCTGGGCTACAAGATCTGAGAACGCCTCCATGTCTCTCTTCATGTAGTCTAGGGAGGTGCATCTCAGGTCATTCACTCCAGCATGGACAAAGACAGAGTCGTATTTGTACTTGTGGAGTGACCTGAGTGCGTGCGTTATGTGGCGGATCCTGACAACCGACAGACAGCTGACTAATTTTCTCCTTGTTTAGCTTGGTGAGTGTGGCATTAGTGTGCCTGACTATAGAGTCACCTGTGACTAGTGTGTTGGATATGTTGTTTTGCCTTAGGGGCTGAGGTTGAGTGGCACACTGGTTTTGTGAGCTATGTGTTGTTTGGGTTGTGTTGGGGGTGGTGGTTGTTTACCTTTCAGCTTCGGAGGTCTCTGTTGCTTGGGCAGTTATTCTGACAAATGAAAAACTTTGCAAATGTCCTCGTCTCTCGTGATTTTCACCTCGGACATCACGTGAACATCTTTCTATACACGATCCACCTGCTTCCAAGGGGTCTTGTTTCTGATCTTCGATGTTTCAAACCTGCCCTAGCAACAATGCACTCCTAGCCTGGAGGAGTCAAGCTAACAAATTCCATTTTGTAGTAACTACATGCCTCGACTTCATGCAACATGTACTATTCTCTCTCTTATTACATACTAAAAGAATGCAGTTTAAGAAACGGCAATTGTGTAGCTTATGAAGCTGTATTTTTCCCAGCCCTGCATACAAATTATTTTTGCTTTTTAACAGTCATATTACAGCATCATTAATAAACTGAAATTAACATACATTTTAATAAGCTGGTCTTGTCCCATAACAGTTTCCTCCCTCTGACAATATCAGTGTCATACTATACATATAATTATATTTTTATTAACTTGATAAAATACACCTCTGCATCATAATATTCTTCATCAATGTCTGTCAAAACAGGACTTTCATTGATTTGTGCATGCAGTGGCATTTCATGTGCAGGTGAGGTAAAACATCTTGTAATCACAGCCTTTAGAATAGAAAATGCCACATTGATTACAAATATAACAAGTACAATGACAATACCCTGTATTATGCTAGTTCTCAGGTTACCAAGAATACTGCCCAACCATCCAAAAAGTGTCCAGTTTTTGGATGTGCTGTCCAAATCTTTGGCCCTTTGTTCCATGAAATTTGCCAGTTTTTCCTGTTCATTATGATAGGGAGTCATTGCTGTTCATATATTAGTGACTCTGAGGGCACATGACTCCCCTTTTGCAGCAAGCATTGTATCAAGTGCCATTCGATTCTGAGACACAGTTCACATGTCAGTCATTTCTTGATTTGCTACCCTGATGTGAAGTGTCATTGGCCACCTCCTGTAGAATTTGAGCAAACATGGTGATTTCAAGCATTGTCCTTTGCACTCCATACCCAGGATAAAAAATTGAAAATACATGCTCTGCCCAGTGGCTTGCTCACTTATTTCTCAGTCTACCTGCTGGTGGGTGTTCGAAATGTTGACTAGCATCAGTGGTATAGCCTACAAAGCGACATCCAGACCAGTTTGTAGGAACGTCCACCACAGATGTAGTAACGGTCATTTATGCCCATGCCACGCCCCCAGTCATAGCTTTTTAAGTGCAAAGAGTCTAACACACTTTCATGCCTGGTGTCATTACATTTGCTTTTCCCTACTGGTACAGTCCCATTTGTGGCATAACGTGTCTCCATGATGTGTGGTTGCAAGTTGAAGAGAGGCAACCTTTGAAAAATAAGTTACATTACGCCAGGTTAAGCTGATGTCATTAAGATCCTTTTTAAATGACACCTGTGATGCAGGGGTGGGAATCCTAGGAATCCCTGTCTTAGAAAGATGAAGTTTATGCAAACAAATCCAGCAATTTGTTTTGTTTAGATTTTTTGGCATATTGCCGAAGGACCAGCAAGAACCTGTTTTCTCTCGACCAGTTTATAGAAGGGAACAGCAACAAAAACAAAGCAAAAGTACCTGTTGTCACTGGATTCATCATGGACTGCTACTGAAGGTGACCACCTCACTGGGCAGATTTATCTGTCACCTTGATCTCCCTCTGTTGGCCGCGATGATTCGTCTGGGGTCCCCACACGACGAGTCGTCTTGCAATGAGAAGAATGGATCCACGGTAGTCCTGCACAGTGAACTGCAGTCAAAGTAGTTAGCAAGACCTGGTAGGGCCCCCTTCCACCCTGGGCTCTGGCAGTTTTTTCCTCTAAAAAAACATACACCCAGTCACCCAATTATAGTTGGTGACTGAGCTGGGCAGGAGGCTTTGGTAACGCTGCTTTTACTGTTTGATAATATTGCTGCAAGATATTAATGTTTCCTACAAAGAAGTCCTAGCATAATCTGCCAAAGTTAAATCCACTGGAGGGGCAGCTGGAAGGGCCATGGTTCTCCCCATTAATATTTCATATGGACTCAATTTCCTGGTGGCATTCAGTGAGGCCTTCATACTCAATGCTAAGGGAAGGGCTTCGGGCCACACTAAGTGGGTTTCAGCACAAATCTTCAAAATTTTATTTTTAAGGGTCCTGTTTACCCTTTCCACTAATCCAAATGACTGGGGATGGTTGTGGCAGTGAAGACTCAACTTAGTATTAAAAGCTTTACATAACTCTTTAAACAGATTATTATTAAAATAAGTTCCTTGGTCGCTGTTAATGTTGGGTGTACTGAATCTCAGTATATAATCAGATAATTTTTTAATAACTGTGACTGGATCAGCTTTGCAACATGGGTAAGCCTCCACCCATGCTGAGAACATACACACTACCACCAAAATAAATTGTAAATTATTAGTCTTGGGCATCTGGATGAAATCCAGCTGTATATTAACAAAAGGCCCCCAGGGTGGAGGTAAACATGCAGATTTGCTGTTGGCATGTTTGCTTATGTTGTATTCAACAAGTACTACAATTTTGTACATACTGAAGTATCAAAAAGGAGACATGAGGGGCATACCAACTTCGGGTAATTTGATTAAATAAAGCTATCTTACCTGTGTGAGCCGGTAGATGATATGCCCTTACTAGGTAAGGTAGCAAAGAAGCATGCACCACCAGTCGGCCATCCGGATGTTGCCATATGCTGTTAGAGCATTTTCTACATCTATCCTTGAGCCACCTCAGAACTTCTCCCTGTGATGCTTCAGCTTAAAAGGCTGACAACTTTGCAAAATCAAACACGTCATTTCTGTTGCAGTTTGTTACTGTTAACATACAAAGATGTTTACAACAATTTACTACTGCTTGTTTAGCAGCTTGGTATGCTAAATTATTACCTTTGGTAATAATATTCTGTCCCTTCTGATGTGCACAACATTTGATTACAGACTGCTTCTTAGGTAACAAAAGTGCATCTAACAATGATTTTATGTACCCTGAATTTTTAATTTGATTTCCTGAAGAGGTCAAACCCCCCTCCCTCCAAAGTTGCCCAAAATTATGTACCACCCTGAAAGCATAATGCCTGTCTGTAAAAATATTGGCCACCTTGTCTTTGGCTAACTCGCAGGCTTTTTGCAAAGCCACTAGCTCAGCTATTTGAGCAGAGTGAACACCCTCTAATCTTTGTTGCAACAATATTGTTTCCTCGGTGCAGACTGCTGTTCCCAAGATCAACTCTGTTTGATCTGCTCCAAAGGAGCCATCCACAAACGGATGCATGTCAGCATTTGGTATCTGAGTGTCCTTTAAGTCCTCCCTAGGAGAAAGCAAATAGTTACACATAATCATCTCTTCACCATCCTCAGCAGTAGGCAGCAGAGATGCAGGATTTAGAACAGGACAGCAGATCAGAGAAACAGATGGATCAGAAAGAAGTGTAAATTCATATCTAGTTAGACTGTTAGTCAAGAGTGGTTGAGGTTTCATTTTAAGCAAAAGAGATGGTACAGAATGAGGGACAGCTACTGTGAGATCATGCCCAAGTACCAACGATTGTGCCAGAATAACTGGAATAGCAGCAGCAACTGCCCTTTAACAGGGTGGAAAAACTGTTGCAACAGAATCAAGTGCTGTACTGTAATAAGCTAATGGACGATGGCTGTTCCCATGTTTTTGTGCAAGTACTTGAACAAATCCATTTCTTTCATGACAAAATAAAATAAAAAGTTTATTATAATCTTGTAACCCCAAAGCTGGGGCAGTAGCTAAAGCTTGCTTCAAGTTCTGAAATGAATTTTCCTCTTAACTATTCCAAATGAGAGGCTCTGGTGTATCCTGCTTTAAAAGATTTGGCAATTTCTCCGTAGTTAGGGATTCACTATCTGCAGTATTCTGTCATACTTAGGAAAGAACTAAGCTGTCTCTGAGTAGTCAGACGTGGGGCCTTAGATATTGCATCAATACGAGATGGTAACACTTGCCTGCTACCCTGGGATATTAAATGACCAAGATAAAGTACTTGAGATGACCACAGTTGTAGGTTTTTTCTAGACACTCTGCCCCTTTTCTGCAAGGATAGCCAGAAGATGGAAGGTATCCTGCTGACATTGCTGCAAAGTTTGTTGCTATTAGTAAATTTACATATTGTACTAACACAGACTCACTTGGAAATGACATTCTCCAAATCTTTTTTTAGAATTTGAGAAAATAATGAAAGAGGTTCAGTATATTTTTGTGGCAACAGTGTCCATATATATTGCTGTCCCTGATAAGTGAAAGTAAACAGAAACTGTCAGGGTGAATAAGTATAGAAAATAATGCTGAACATAAATTTATCACAGAAAAGTAACTTGCTGTAGGTGGTATGCAACTCCGTATTGTTGCTGGATTTGGAATAACAGGAAAAGTAGGCAGTACTGCATTATTTACAGCCCTCAAGTCTTGTACAAATCTATTAAGTATCCTTCCCTGGCTATTTTCACTGGAAAAATAGGAATATTACAAGGGCTTTTAGCCAGTATTATTATTTCTTGCTGTATTAGAGACTGAATTACAAGTTTGATTCCCTGCTGTGCTTCTGGCTTTAGTGGATATCTAGGGAGAGGTTTTGATGGATTTAATTTTATTTTACTGGTTCTGCTGATTTCAGTATACCTACTTCATGTACATGCTTAGCCCACAAGTTGGTAGGTACCTGCTGTAGTAACTCTACATCTGTCTGTATGCTTCCAGCAGGCTGTTCTTCAGCTTCTGCTAAAACTGCCAATACTTCCCCCTCTGATTTTGTTGGAACATTTAGATACACCCCTTCTGGGGTACAGTAAATAGTACAGCCCAGTTTACATAACAAATCTCTTCCTAGTTGGTTTACTAGTGCAGTAGTACTCAGAAGGAAAGACTGCTTTTCTTCAATCGGACCTAAAGAAATGTGGATGGGTGCTGAAACAGGATACATAACCGTAGTATTTTGTTACTCCAACTGCCTTTACTGATACTGGTATCTGACTATCTGAAGTAATTTTTAGCACTGATCTAGTATCTCCAGTGTCCACCAGAAGTGGGGTTTTCTTTGAATTTATTTTCATCTTAACGTAGGGCCCATTTTGATCTGTTGGCAGTAGAGGGTTAAGATTTACTTCTGTATTATTTATTTATTTTTTTACCTAGTCAGTATGGAGCTTCCTGACTCCTCCTAGTCTGAGGAAGTGGTGGAGGAAAAACTGCATTATAATTTGGTTGCCACTCAGTCCAAGTGTCTTGGACTCCTTGCATTTGCCTGTGTGGGCATTCCCTTCTCCACAATTAAAGCAAGATGTATTAGATGAAGCTGGAGTGGCACTGCCAGCTCATTGTTGCCAACCAGCTGCACCTTGTTCCCCTCAACCAGCACTTTTGCTAAATCCTCTAGTAAGTCCTCTACCCCTTCCCCTACTTCTGCCTCGACCCCTTGGGTTTTCCAGCTGCCTGATTTGTAAAATTAACAGCTTATCCGGAGTATCCTTACTTCGTTTTTCCCGATACTCTGTGCAGTGATTTGCAGCACTTAATAAAGACTCCAACTCCTTTCCTTGCCAGTCTGTGAGCACTTTCTTTATTTGATTTTACGTAGGGGCTTGCTGACCCTGCACAAAGGCTGCTGCAGTAGCTTGGTCTTCTGGGTTTGGTATTCCTGAATGTCTAGCAAATACTGTTTTAAGGCACTCGGGTACTCTGCAGGGGCTTCCCCTTTATTTTCTTTACTTGCCTGTATTTTAGACCAGTCAGTCCTAACCTGACACACATCTGTAATCTTGTTTAACAATGCTGTTCGTTTATCTGTTAATGCATTCCCTATGTGAGTGAAATCTGTTATTTCAGCCTTTTTCAGTAACTGCTTTCTTATTTCATCCGAAGTAACTACCCTCTGATAGATATTGTGTAAATTAAAATGCTTTCCCCCAATATACTGTGTGTACAGTGAAAGAAAATGTGCAAGGCCAAACAGTTTTCAAAATAATATGCTTGCTTTGCAAGAACAGTTATGTTCAGCTTGGATATTAATAACCTATAGCTGTGGGCATTACTGTAAATGCATCCTGTTATAGAAGAAAAGGAAGTTGACTTTCTTGGCTTTCAGATGCAGAAATAAATAAATAAAATACAAACCGGTCAAGTGACGCAAAGATAATGTGGAGAAACTTTTGTGAAGTCTTCAGCTACGGCAAGGACCAAAAGAGGGCATGAAATAACCATGGACTTTTTCATGACACAGACAGAAACCAGAAGAACAAGTCACAAGGGCAGTAAAAATAACATTGGTTGAAAACAGTGTATAAACTGGACAGTATGTTTCATTCAGGGGTGACGTTTTAGGCTGTGTGCGTTAGTCTATTGATCTGTCTAGCTGTGTTTATAATAGAGTTGAAATAGCTCTGGCAGAATTAACTGGCACAAATTTGTTTTGAGACAAATTAAGTATAAACAGATACAGTAGTACGGAGTTTGGTCTACTTTTGGACATTTTCTTCAGTGGCAAAATAAAGAACACTGCTTGACATTTCTTCAGAAAAGAAAGAAATACATTTCTTCAGTGGTGAGCCTTGGCCAGTGACTGTGACCATATCTGTTACCAGCAGTTAATATTACAGAGGGATCCCTTCTACTTACTACGTTAGTTCAACAGACGGACTGTTCCAGTGCTTAACAGAGAAACAGTTCCAGTATTTAGTTGGTGGACACAGAGCACGACCGTGGAAGCTGTCCTGCGTCGGACCACCTACAATTCGTCTGTAGAGAAACACTGTCCTTTTTCAGATTGAGTTCAGCTTGATCACCTGCTTGTCTTCTGCATAAGTTATGGTACTTTCTTCACAGTTATAGCATGGATGCAAGCACAGACTGTTAACTTTACAGTGCCCATATATTGTATATATAAATTTGCATGGTTTAAACCTTCTGTGCGAGACATGAAATGTAAATCTAAAATATTTGATGTTCAGACATTAGATAACAGTTGTTTGTAAATGCATAAATGCTTATAATCCATACGTAAAATATACAGCAATTCATAAAGACTGTTTGTTTTTTATGTGCAAGTAACTTTCCACACTTGCGTCTATCTTGTCACAGGAGTCTAGTATGTAAGCCATACCATAAGATGTATCCTATTCTGGTAAACAATCTGTCTGATTCTAGTGTTGTTTGTTCTTCACATATACAACAGTTAAATGTACCTTCTGCAGTCAACTAAATCTCATACAGCACAAGTGTATGTAATTATTGTCAGTCATGTAATAGACTGCATAAAAATGTTATTTATGGTTGTTGTTTGTCTTTTGGCTTTTTCCTGGTTAGGGGTGGTAAATATTGCAAATGCCCAAACATAAAAAGTTCTAACATAGTACAGTGTGCTATCAATATTAACCTTTTAGAGAAGATTTTCACAGCTTTTCAAAATTTCCTTAGAGACAGTAGTAAGGGGCAAATGCCATTGAGAGAAACAGACTCAGCATAGCATTCAGACTGTACATAATGACATTTCTGGTTTAACGTTACAATCAGAGCCCAACAACATTTACTAAGGGCACAAACTGCAGAGGTTAATCTGACAAGACAGTTAGAAGAAGCCCAGCAAGGTTTACATTGGGCAGGGTTCAGCAGAAATGACAGTTATTTCTCCTGCTGATATATCTCAATGGTCTTGTTTATTACAGACTCTGCCTCAGTGGCAAGACAAAAAAAAAATAGTTTTATTTCAATATGTTGGCATTTAGACAATGGTTGACACACTGTGTGGTCTATTTCACATAATGCTTAATTTAAATTTTTTTTTTTTTTTTTTTTGCATTTACACATGCCAGTTTGGTCAGGAGGGGAAAGGAAAATCATCAACGGTGTTTGCAAACCCCTAAAACATGCTCCAGTATGACAGTTATGGGCATTAATTCCCAAAATGATTTACAGGGAAAGTTTAGTATTCTCAAAATCAACGCACGTAAAAAAATATACAGGAAAGGCTACAGTAAATGCTCTGGCAAATAGCAAAGCAAGCAGCTAAAACAGGTGAGTGTCTACAGTCACGTAACTGTTTAGACAGTCTAAATAGTCAGACAGCTAATGACATTCTGCAAAATGCATATGCAGCTTTAAAATCAGTTTCTGCCTGACAGATACAGACTCTGAGATTAAGCCAGAGTGCTAGACTGTTTAAAAAAGTATGCAGTATTGCAGATGCACATAGGAAATGTACATAAACAGCTTGTAGACTACCTGGTGAAAGGAAGGGGATGGAATACATGGTCTGATAAAAAAAAAAAACAAACCGGGGGAACACTAGCAGCTTCTGCTGCACCAGGGTTACAGACAGATGCACAACCAAATTCAGAAAAACAGGTGATATGTTTTACTTGTAAGAAAATAGGTCACATTATAATGGTGCTTCTTCAAACCCCAAAATAGTGAAAGAAATCAAGATAAAGAAAATACATTAAGGGACAATCAGTCAGAGGAACAAACACTGAGGGATGCATAACAAATAAAATATACCCTATGAAATACCAAATCATGGCAGGCAATAGGCGTTAAAGCAATAAATTAACAAAATACAGGTTATCAGTTGGCAGCAAAGTACATGGATCTTTTAAAGCAATGGAAGACAGTGTTAGTATACAAAACTCTGTGTTAATTAATTAAACAACGGGGACAGTAAAAGACAGAAAAATACTTTACTGGTTTAATAAGCCAGGACAGATTCAAAACAAACACACAAATAACCTACAGTCATACAGACATAAAGCTAAAGTTAATACAGATACAGTGTAAAGTTAAAGTTAATACAAATACAGTAAATAACATTTACAGTAGTGCAAATGGTATATGCAAAACTAAACAATGCAATTAAATGTTGGGTATGCAAGTCCACATCTACGTCTGAAAATGGAGTAACATTTAAGGCAGTACCTATGACAAATCCTAAATGACAAAAGGTTCTATAGTAACAAGAGAGGGTCAACCCCACACACACACACACACTAAAAGTACAGTATGTCTCCAAAGGCAGCATATGCATACAGCAAACAGAAATAGGTATTGGTAAAAAACAGTGAATGTAATGTCATAGTTTCAAAAGAATGTATTGCATAAAATATAATGGCAAACAGTCTTATAAACAAACTAGTACAGCAAAAACATCATTAATCAAACTGGAGTAACTGCCATACGGGTAATAATATAGCAATAGCCCATGCCTGGGTGTGGGTAATGCTGGATTTACCCACGGTTGGCGCGCCCTCGGGACCAAACAAAGCCAACCGTGGGTAAATACAGCATTACCCACACCCAGAAGTGGGTTATTGCTATTATACCATGACATTATTTAAGAAAAGAAACTATTACTTTTCTTAAATAATGGCATAGTATAATGCCTGTTTACTGCCCTTCCGCAGATGTCTGGCATCCGCGGCAGTTCTGATGTACTGCGCACCTGCGCAGTACATCAGAGTTGAGCAAAAGCAACGGAGAAAGCAAGATCTCCGTTGCTTTTTTTTTTACTGTTTTCGCTATGTTAAATGGGTTTAACATAGCGAGACAGTTTTAAAATAAGCAACGGAGATGTCCGTTGCTTATTTTAAAACTGTCTCGCTATGTTAACATAGCGAAACAGTAAAAAAAGCAACGAAGATCTTGCTTTCTCCGTTGCTTTTTTTTTAAAAACCTGTCTTGCTATGGTAAATGGGTTTAGCATAGCGAGACAGCTTTAAAATAAGCAACGGAGATCTCCGTTGCTTATTTTAAAGCTGTCTCGCTATGTTAAACCCATTTAACATAGCGAGACAGTAGAGTTATACTAATGGAAAAAAAGTCCGGGCGACCGGACCTTTTTCCATTAGTATAACTCGATTTACAATGTGCACGCTGGCCAATCAGCGTGCACGTTTTTGGGGGGGGATCATGGTATAATACACAGCAATACATACATGTAGTAAAGTACAGAGTCATTACAAATAGCATTTTTCAGCTAATAAAAATCCAAGCAAAAGCAGCACATCATGTTGGTTCATAAAAATCAGTGTAAGTTAATAAGTCAAACAGTATCAGTACAGTAACAGTCTTAAAAAGTTTACATTTGTTTCTACAATAGCAATCTATGAACAAGACATTTGTTTCTACAATAGCAATCTATGAACAAGACAAGGCAATCTAAAACGGTTGCAAAGGAAAAATGGGGAGAGATACTCAGATATAATAAATCATGAAAACAGGGACATCCTAATCGGATACCTGACTTCAATATATTTTGGACATGCAAAATTTGTTTGCAAAGGCATGTGACAAGTCAAATTGGGTTTTTACCCACATTCCTTACAGAGGGGAAATATACAGGTTTTATGTTTAAATCTTATAAAAGTAGAGTTGTAAAACAATCGTCCATAAAAAAAAAATTTACAGTTGATAAAAATAGGAAAAGGGATACTGTTTTCAAAAGAACTACGGTCATGTAAAAAAGCTAGACTATAAAATAAAAAACAGCATGGGAGTCAACACACAGTACTACTTTTAAGGAAGAAATGAAAGAGAAGAAATTCTGTTACATAGAGAATGCAGTTCCAATAATGAGAATTACTCGCACATTACCAGAGGACATGGTAAAAAATCACCAGAAAAAGAGGGAGGTCCATGATAAAAAAAAAATAGGAAAATATTTTAAAACAGCTGGACATAGGAAATGGTGTTATTTCAGAAACTGAATTTTTCACTGGTATAGTGCCACTAAGGCAATATGGAAAGTTATGTTAAGTCAGATGTAACAGAGCAAATGTGTTATATAAAACTGTCACACAAGTAACTGTTGTTAACAATGAAGAAAGGCTATTAAGTACAGAGGATCACATTTTCCTGTAAATTGCTTTTTTAAATATTATTTTCCCAAAGCAATAATGAAATTATGCAATGCAAAAGAAATATGCTTGTTTCTAATACAAGGTTTTGCCTTGTAAAGCAAGGGTTAACTTGACAAGATTTTGAAATGTTTGTGTGTAATTGCAAGACTGACAACTTGCTTAAGGAAGCATAAAAACAGTTAAAAAATAGGTAATAATGACTGTGTATCTATGGTGGGGTACTACAACTTCAGCATTAATTGCTGTTATTGTCATTATAAGATTTGTGTTAAAAAGTATTAATCAAGTAACGGCCGTTGGTAATGTAACATTGTGTAAAAAGATAGCATTGAATGCAAGTGATTCGTATGTTGCAACAGACCAAAGGATTCAAAGTACTAAAGATCATATTTTGTTGTAAATTGACTTACAATTTTCATGGGTCTTTAAATAAAAAAAGTGGGAATTGATAGATATTGTGTAAATTAAAATGCTTTTCCCCAGTATACCGTGTGTACAGTGAAAGGAAATGTGCAAGGCCGTACAGCAGTTTTCAAAATAACATGCTTGCTTTGCAAGAACAGTTATCTTCAGCTAAGATATTAATAACATATAGCTGTGGACATTACTGTAAATGCATCCTGTTAAAAAAAAAAAAAAAAAAAAAAAGGAAGTTGGCTATCTTGGCTTTCTGATGCAGAAATAAATAAATAAAATACAGACAGGTCAAGTGACTCAGAGATGATGTGGAAAACTTTTAAGTCTTCAGATACAGTGAGGACCAAAAAGGGCATGAGAGAACCATGGACGTTTTCATGACACAGAAACCAGAAGAACAAGTCACAAGGACATTAAAAATAACATTGGTTGAAGAGTATATAAACTGGACAGTATGTTTCATTCAGGGGTGACGTCTTAGACTGTGTGCCTTAGTCTATTCATCTGTCTAGCTGTGTTATAATATAATTGAAATAGCTCTGACAGAATTAACTGTTTGGCAAGAATTTGTTTTGAGACAAAGTATAACAGATACAGTAGTATGGAGTTTGTCTGGTCTACTTTTTGGACATTTTCTTCAGTGACATTTCTTCAGAGGCAAAATAAAGACCTCTGCTTGACATTTCTTCAGAAGGGAGAGAGAGATTTCTTCACCCTCGGCAGTTGATTTAAATCCGTCAAAGTAAGATTGTAACATTCTAGTATAGTTTTTAATTCTTCTTTGAATTTTAATGGATCTTCTCTAATATTTGAAAAATTTTTAGACATAGTATGCAAATCAGCAGGGGTTCAAGGGTGATGAACAAGTTCCCTATTTTTAGCCCCCAAAATTTCCCTGAGAGGTGCCAATAGAGCCCATCCAGAGGTTGTAATTTCTTGTACCCTGTCATGTGAGCATGTATGGTGAGATACAGGAGTGTCAAATACTAATGCCCCTGTTGGGGAAGTAGAAGCTATCTGAGAAGGATAGGAAGAAGAACCCCCCAACTTCAGATGCCTGTTCAGAAGATGAAGATTGAACAATGGAACCAGTCTTGAGATGTACCAGTATCACACGAACTGGGTGTCCAGTGCACAGTAGACTGAAAAGTAGGTGTCTGAGAAACAGAGTTTTGTACAGGTGATATCCGTACTGGTTCATATGGGGGTGGGGGGTGGGGGGTGCAGTAGCTACTGGAGGATTAGCATCTTCTTCAGACGTTTCTGCGTTTTGGCCATCCTCAGTTTGTTCCAAACCTGCTAAGACAGGATAAAGGGATCCCTTTTTACTGGTCTGTACTGCCTTTTTAACCTCTTACTTGTTGCAACAATTTCTTACTAACATCCTGCAACCCTCTTAATGCTGGCTCATTTTCCCTTTTAAGTGCTTCACTGTACCAATAATAAAATGCTGTCATTTGTTCCCCACTTACTTTACTTTTCTTCCAAAATGCCTTTCAGTGTCAGCAATTTAGTCTCATCACAAGTTTCATTTAATGGGAATACCCCACTAGCACAATTTTTAGTAAGCTGAAACCAGTCATGCAGATATTTACAACTTTCCTTCCCATAGTTAAAATACATAAAATATGCAGGTGTTCCCTTTTCAGGGATTTGATCTTTCAATATCTTTGCTCCCAGTTTGCTTATTTTATAAATCAGTAATAAAAATGTTAGGCTTACAACTCCTGGATTCTGGCAGTTCAAAGACAGAAAGTAACTGTAGTAATTCACACACCATACAAGGAGGGGAAAGCTAGGAAGTCTGTCGGCGTGCAGCAACAGAGGAGAGGTTTCGATCAGCCTTTTCCCACAGCACCCCCTTGCTTTTGTCCTTGCGCGAGCTCAAAAGTTACAGCTCCAGCATTGTGGTTTGGGATAACAGGGTGGATAGGTAGTGTGTGCAGAACTGGACCACTCTTTTGGACCCTCTAAGGGTACTTTCATACAATCACACTGTAAAGTCCCAGCGTGCTTTGGGCTCATGAATTTATTTTAACAATGCATACCTCTACATCCTATCATGCGGTAAGCTTATGAATTTGTTTTAACAGTATTTAGTTTACATCCCAATCATGGTATGGGTTCATGACCTTGTTGTATAGTCTACGTCCCAGTTGTGCGGTGGGCTCATGAACTTGTTTTTACTGTACAGTCTACATCTCGGTCATGAAGTGGGCTCATGAACTTGTTTTAACTGTATTTGTAACTTTTTCTTTCTTTCTTTCTCTCCTACATTCATACATTGACAGAATAAAAACATCTCTCATACTTCTTGCCTTTCAATCCTGAGGGTACCGCCCTCGACACAAGGCGCCTCCTTGTGTTAATTTGTCCTTCACTGTGTGTGCACATACATTTACTATACTCATTTGCTGCGGGGTCCTCCCACTGTTACTTGTTTACCTTACAAACAACTCAATCAAACAAAAAACACAGTCATGCACTTATACCACAAACACAGTCGTACACCTACATTTTGCTAAAATTGTCTAAAAAGAAGGAAGAAAAAAAGCCACAAACCAACCCTTTCCCCTTACAATAGCTGCACATCTGAGTCTGACTATTCCATACAAAGCAGTGTGGAAACAACACCTCAGGCTGTGCAAACAGAAATTTCTATTTTACAGCATTGGGAGTCGGTCTTCATAGCCCTTGGTGAATCATTCCCACTGTACATAGAAAAACTGTATTTTTATACATTTTCTTATCTAAGCTGGTCATTCAGCCTCATTACGTTACTTATTCTGACAAATGAAAAACTTTGCAAATGTCCTCATCCCTCTTGATTTTCACCTCTGACTTCGTGAACACCTTTCGGTACATGATCCACCTGCTTCCAAGAGGTCTTGTTTCTGACCTTGGATGTTTCAAACCTGCCCAAGCAGCAAAGCACTCCTAGCCTGCAGGAGTCAGGCTAACAAATTCCATTTTGTACTAACTACATGCCTCGACTTCATGCAACACGTACGGTTCTCTCTTATTACATACTAAAGTAATGCAGTTTAAGAAACAGCAGTTCTGTAGCTTATGAAGCTGTATTTTTCCCAGCCCTGCATACATATTATATTTGCTTTTTAACAGTCATATATTATAGCATCATTAATAAACTGAAATTAATATATATTTTAATAAGCTGGTCTTGTCCCATAACAGTGTCCGTGAGGATTTGTTGATAGGTGCGGAAGTGTGATGATTCTAATATTTAGAAGCGGGCTAATTATAAAATTAAAGAGATGCGGCTAAGATTGGTCACTCCTATATTGGAGTCTGGATTTTATTTTAGCATTTCCTATTAACCCGTGTTTATTGCTTTGAACCGTACTGCTCAATAGTCTCATTTTTTGAGCCGCCCCTAATTTGGGGAAAAGACCGTTCCATCCTAAAATTGAATCTCTTGAAGAGCTGGTGAAGTAGAATTAAAAGATACTGGTTGGTATCATTGCACTTAAGACGTAGTTCATATTTTTGTATTGATTTTCTGGGTTAATAGCACCAGTTCAAGTATCCCTAAGGTTGTGCCTTTTCTGTAATTATTTTTTCTGTGTCCTTTTAATTTTGGTTGAATTTATTTTATCTGTGTGTTTATTTTTTGATCACAGTGAGCTGGTCCAAGGGTTCTTTCAGTCATGACTTGGGCTGTATTGGCAAGAACAGTGTATATAACAGGGAGTGTTTCAAGAGCTCTTGAAACCAAATACATGTAATTATTGTTTATTTCTTTATTGATAAAGACCTAAACAATATGTCCTACATGGTCCCACCCAAAGCCCTGTCACTCTACTGTGTAACCTACAGACTGCTAAGAAGTAATCTGATTTGCAATATTGAAAATGTATCAGGAGACCTAGAAGGGGAAAATCCAATAAAATGTCTGGCATGGAAGATGTGAATTTAGTAATAGGAACTTGGACAGGCTTAAATATTGTTCCCAAGTTACAGTAACTAGGCTATATTGGATAGAAATTCTACTTCATGGAAGCATATGTATTTAATTGAAAGGTTTGATACACACGCATTAACTACTACAGGTCATGCACCAGTAAAAACTGCGATAAAGATGCAGGGTGATGAAGTAAAACTGAGACTCTAGTGCTTTCCTACATCTGTTAACGAAAAGAATTTAAGAAATGGGTAGTGGAGATAGTGGATAAAATGAAGTTTAACAGTATGGCAGAAGTAAGAAAGAGATGATGAAAAATGTAACGTGAATTATTGGGAGGGCTTGACAAATGTTAAAGTATTGCAGAATAAGGAGAATGTCACAGAACAACACATCCAACAACAGTAATGCCCACAAACACACACCTTACTAAGAGGATACAAGGCGTTAACAGTGTGTCCTACATGGACCGAATCAAAGCCCTGTCACTGTATTGTACACACTGCTAAGAGCTGAGCTGTGTCAAGCATACAAGGAATCATGTGACCCAATAGTGATGGATTTACTAAACATCAGCAAGTCAGATGGGATCAGAAATACTTTGTCTATGGATCTAAATCACTTATGTAGCATCATCAGAATGGTTCATCGGGGCAAGTATATCCTGCAGAGGATATTGGTGCTCTGGAACAGAGTTCCCATCCATGTAAAACAAACCTCATCCTTGTCCGTATTCAAGCAAAACTTGGCTGTGTGGATGGGAAACAGAAAATTTGCCCCAGGATTGCCCCTGAACTACAAATGGACAGAGGCAGCTCCTAAGTGCTTTAAGCCCGTGCATGGTTCCCCGCAAATTATCTATGGTGTAATCCTGGTTATTCTCATTAGAGGTAATGAATAACTATCGACCGTGGGATGGGTAAGGCCACTCTATAACCAAATGGGATATGTTAATTCGAGCACCAAAAGAGAAATTGGCTAGTCTTAAAATGGCCAGTAAGGCAGCCTAGTAGTTAACCTTTGAACCTGTAAATTCGCAAGTAGTGTAATAGTACTGGAATCATACGAGTAATACAAATTACAGACGGGAAATATGCTTTGCAGTGTAAACACTTGTATTCATATTTCAGGCTTCATAGAAATGAGCAGATTTTTGTACAGCAGTTTTACTGTAATTTTTACCTCATTAATATCAAATAATATCACAAAGGCGACCACATGTTTGGTGTGAAGAAGAGAACTCAATATAAATTAAGAGGTAGTCTTGTTTAATCCGTTACCGTACGGAGTAAAGAGTTGATTGCTAAGCTTTCAGCCCTGGTCTTTGAATTTATACCTATGCTTGTAGTTGTTCCTAGTGAAAAGATGTTTTTGTTGGAGATTTCATAACTTTGTGTCTGTTGAAATAGTCAGGATCATAGGCTTTTTCCTTACAAACCTGAAGTCAGCGTAGTACTCAGTCATTCTAATAAAATGTACTGGCTGTGCTGCTTCCATATAGTGTATGACTGGACTTAAGGCAGCCAGCAAGGTCTAGTCTCAATGAGATACCCATTCCATGAACTGTAGTCTGCAGCATTTATACAAATAAATAAGAAAGTACTTTGTTTAATGCATTTTTCAATAAAGTGACACGTAGGCTTAAACAGCTACTGATATCTTTGAGAATATTTTTTGTAACATTTTGGTAGAATTTTTTTCCTGATCTTTGCTTGCAGTCTATTTTTATTTTTTGTTTTGCTTTTCTTTCTCTCTCGAGTTGTGACAACATTGTTTTTACCTCCCCCTTGCAAGGCAGAAGGTCTTGTTAGATTTTCATATAACATTAAGATCAATAATTTGTGGATTTTTTTTTTTTTTTTTTGGGGGGGGGGGGTGATTGCCAAGAAGAAGCACAGGTGACAGCATTGGTCATAAATTGTTTATGCTAATACAGTAGTAAGTTGGGCGGCACAATGCCAGGGCACTTCTATGGGCTAGGCTTGTAAAGGCTCCAGGGCCATTAGCCTAGTAGTACAGACCTATGAATCAGAACTAATTGGGACCCAGGGTAGTTCAGATAATCAAATGTATAATTGAACTGGATAAAAATTGGGAGCCAGGTTAGTTCAGACAGTCAAACGTATAATTGAACTGGATAAAAAAAAAAAAAACTTCTAAAAATGTTTTCCTGAACATTAAACAAGAAAAATAAAACAAATTTACTGTATGTACAAAACAAATACAGTATATTATTGTAGTACAAGCTCAAACAACGTGCTCAAGCGAATCCATATAAAGTTTACATATTCAGACTTTGATTTTTTTTTTCCTACCCGAAAACTTTGGAAGGCTGTATTCATATATTTGATGTTTCAGATAATCGACTGTCTACTGTACGTGGAACTGACAAGATGCTTTTCAGTAGGGCAGTGTGTGGTATTCATTTAAAACGTTGACAGGATATTGATATGCAGAAGTTATGTCGATGCTTTGATGACTTTATTTGGAAAGTAATGGCGTTGGTGTAATGTTTACATTTCTTAGTAATAATGCATCTACCTTTCAGTGTAAATGTTAGCTTTATTGGCAGAAGGTTTAATTTATTATTGGAATATGTATATAACAAATCTTTCTAAATATTTAAATATGCAGTGTTACTGCACTTGTGCCATGTGACTTCCATCATTGGACAGGTTTCATTTAGCCATGTCAGGAAACAATTCAGATACATCCATTTGTCTGTTCTGTATGTTATTGTGGTTAATGGCTATACAGAAAAAGTAAAGATAATGCAGTTATTTCAAAAACTCACCAATGTTAGGAGCTGTTTGTTTTTAGTATGCTGGCTTGCATCCTGTTTCTAGAACAAAGGGGTATGTCTTCCATTCAGTTTTGCAGCATCCAGAAATTTATTTTTAGAAATAAATTGATAAGTTACATTATACTTGTAGTAATTTTTTACTTGATTTTGAAATGGGTGTATTTTATATAAAACATTTTATTTAGAAATGTTGTTGAATGTTATACAAGTGTATTGTGAAGCATTGACATAGTGATATTTTGTTTTAGATTTGTTTACCAGGGTAGTATACTGGGTAATGTTTTACTGTAGTAACCCCCCCCCCGGGTGTGGTTGCACAGTAGTAAGTATCGCCTAAACCCAGCCCACTACCAAACACCTGGTGACTTTAAGTAATACCGATTGAGTATTCATGTTTGTTGCACAGGCCACATGAATATTCTTCCGGTGTATAGAAATATTGTCTTGATTTGGCTAAGTACAAAATCAGAATCTTTTAATAAACATTGATAGGGAAAAAAAAGTTATTTAGTTTGACACATTCTGCTTTTTCCGTGTGTATGAGAAAAAAGACAAAGGCACTTTAAATGTGATGACTTAAGTAAATTTCTTTTAACTGTGAACGCACTACAGAATCAGTGTCTACAGAGAGAGGCAGGCTTGCTAAAAGGGACAAAATAAAGGTTATATATTTTAACATACACGTGGCATTTTCCTAGTGTGAGAAAAAAATGCAAAACTACTCGAAAGGGCAGTATACAGCAGTGTTATTTCCTGTTGACTACATGCATTCTGCATTTTGTAAGGTTTCAGGTATAAATATACAAATATTGTAACTTAAAAGATGTTTTAAAAAAACAAAAACACTGGAAAACATACTGAATCAGTATACATTGGCATGCTTGTTAAAAGGGAAAAAAATAAAGGTTACAAAGTTTAACACACAACAGCATTTTCCTAGTGTGAGGAAAAAAATGCCAAAACACTCGAAAGGAACAGTGTACAGCAGCGTTTTTTCCTGCTGATTACATGCTTTCTTCATTTTGGTAGTTTTCAGGTTTAAATATACAAGTATTTTAACTTAAGTTTTTAAAAAAAAAGCACTGGAAAAAACATAGCACTTCATTCATCACATTTAACTGAGAAAAGACTTGGCATAACTGTACAAATGTCACTTACCAGAAGAAGCATTAAAAGTTCTTAACAGAATACCTGCAGAAATTAGGCACTGGAAAAGCATTAATTTGAAGAATTCTGCTTAATGTAATATGAAAAAATAAGGAAAAAATATCAGATGCATATTTTCTAATGACTAACATAGCCACTTTCCCCAAAAATGATAGGTTAATACATTGGAATGTCTGATGCATATTTTCTAATATCCAACATAAAAAGTAATATTTTTTTAATAACTAACACACCCACTTTCCCAAAAAGTATGGGTTACAAACTTATAATGTGAAATATGAAGTAACTTCATGTACAGGGGTGATTTCCAGATGTGTCAACCAGACACCAATGTATGTGTGATGCCACTGTCAAATCTGCATAGCAGTTAATTATGCCTAATTTGCATATGACACCCCAGCCATTGCACACACCGATTTACCATACATTGATCACAACTGTCTGTCTGCAGTTACTGTTCGGGTGAAATAATTCACAAACAGGGAAAAGCCAGAGGCACCAAGCTGTACATGTCAAACACAGTGCAGAATTTGTAACCAAAACTGTACAGTACCAGTTAGTAGATGTAACCAGAGTTATGAAAGAAATTCACAAGTTCTATACAAATTACTTTACATAAGTATGTTATGTGACAGCGATGTCAAATACAAAGACTGGGTTGGAGTATTTAACTCTGCATGCATCTCTGCTGGCTTGTTGGGGGATGGGACATCTAGCATCACTGGTAATCTAGATTTGATCAGTGGCCCAGGTATTCAGAGAAGAGGCATACTTTTTTTTTGCATTACTTGCCCCCCCCCCCCCCCCCGGGATGCTGCATGCAGGCTGGTACGACAGTTGGCTGCTCCCTCATGCATCATGAAAGTAGGGGTGCATTTGTGTCCTGGAGCTAAGGGTCTTGATTAACCACATGGGGGGATTGGGTGGATAGAACGTAATCCTTTTGGATGTGATTACTGCTAATGTTCCACTCAAATGTTTACAAGTATTGACTTCTCTCAATGACTGTAGTGGCCACTGCCCTGTATTCCAAGTGGTTACTAAGATCCAAAAATGCAACCTCTAAAGTTATTTGTACATGTTGTTTTCCAAACACTCATGAAGCAGTAATATTGTCAGAGTTAAAGTTAATTGACTGGACAAGGTCTGTAACTACACTGACCGAACTTTAGCATTATCTGCATTTTCTAACATGCTCGTATGTGTACAAGACAGGCTATTCTCAGTACTGAAAAGATCAAAGGTCAGTGCACCTCCTGGATTTGACTTCAAGAGTTTTCATGCTACGTTAATAGGAACTTGATATGCATGCAGTCTAGAAAACCATTGAGGAGCCTAGCTCAATATCCCTTTTGGTAAAAAGCAGCAATGTTTGGTTTGGTTAAATTACTTGCTCAGACACGCATAGTAGGCAAATGGAGGTAAGAGAATTACACCCTGGATTACAGTAAACTGTTCATTTACAGTTGATTGTGCAGAGGATGAAGGCTAACTGCCAGGCAGCTAAGAATAGATACTCTGCCTAGAAATCCTGGAATACTGAAAATGATGAAAGATGTGGTACTGTCAGAAACCAAAACACAACCGTAGAATCCTATCTAGTGCAATAAAAGCACAGTACTTCAGAAATGTTTATGAGATCTAGAAATATTCTGGAATCATATAAAGTCACTTGGTTCCAGAACAGCTTTCCTTAAATCACACTCTGCTGCTCTCCTTTCCTTAACATATAAGAAACTGTGTTTTCTCCTCTCGTTAACATACCTAGCAAATGCTTAAATTATTGCATATCTACCAACCCCCAGTTCCTTTACATAAAATTCTGGACTCTACATGTTCTGTTTTAAAGAAGTCAATACAAAGCCAGTAGAGCAACTTTTGTAAGGTAGAATTTGGCTACAATCCACAATTTCAGTACCTACACCCTAAAATTCTTAGCATAGTGTAGGAATGTATGTCAAACCCTTAACTTGCATACATAATTGACTTTGACAGTAAAGATCATTTACCTTTGCTTCAGGTATGCATTGATTATCCTATTTCCAAAGGTACTCGCATCTTCAGCCGCTGGTGATTTCATACCTTTTTCAAATATTTGTTAGTTAAGATTTTCAAAACACTTGGTCAAATAGAAATAATGATACCATTAATATTAAATGTTTTTTGTGCAGGCCGCGGTGGTGCACTGGTTAGTGTTGCCTCACAGCAAGAGATTCTCTGGTTCGATTCTCAGCTGGAGAGCCTTCTGTCTGGAGTCTGCATGTCCTCCCTCTGGTCGAGTGAACGTTAAAGACATGCAGGTAGGTGCATGAGTGTGTGCCATCTGTAAAGGTTGGGCGCCGGGCTGACAACTCAACACCGTAAAAATCCACTGCCAATCAATAATGGACTGATAATCCGCTGTGGCGACCCCTAACTAGGAAAAGCCGAAATTAATATTCAATGTTTTTTTAAATCAAGAAGGTTAAAAGTGAATAGTTTTTTCATTTATCTTTGTTTTTTGTGACTTTAAATAGGAAATTGCTTAATTTGATTTTATTATATTAGCTCATATGATTATATGATTTCAGCAATTGTTTTGTTGGATACTTGTTCATAAGTATGTACTAGGCTATTGGCCCAAGGGGCTAAGTAAGCCTAGCCAACAAGGTTCCCTGGCTTACACCACCCGAGAAAGTTAATTTCCTGTGCCCCTGATGAGCAGAGCCACAGAAGTGATCCCCGGGGTGTATTTCCTGTGCCCCAGATGAGCAGAGCCACAGAAGTGATCCCCGGGGTGTATTTCCTATTTCCCATCCACTCATCAAGATTTTTCTTTAAGACTGCTAATGAGGAACTTTGCTTGACATAGATGGGTAGCTTGTTCCAGAGTATAGGAAGTCTCTGGGACAAGAATCTATCCCTCCAGCATGTCCTGTTTATTGGGGTGACAAGGTTTAGGTCCCTAGAGCATGTAGCTAGGAGGGATTGGGATTTCTTTAGGTGTAGCATTTCCAACATAGCTTTATATGTTAGGCAGAGATCTCCTCGGAGTAGGCAATATGCTACAGAGTAAAGCTGGAGTTTTTTGAGACTGTCAGTGTAGGAACCCTTTTGTGATGGTGTGCCACATAGGATTTCCTGACTACTGTGGCAATGTGATTATCAAAGGAGAGACTACTGTTAACCTGGGTCCCAACACAAATTCGTTGTTGAGTAGACTACCGTTTATGTGGTAGTTCATGGGGATGACTATGCATTTTTTGGCATTGAGCTTGAGGCCATGCCTCTGACACCAGGCATCTGTCTCAGTGAGGCTCTTATGTAGGATGTCCACATCATTTGGGGATTCTACTATGGCTCCTAGTTTGCAGTCATCTGTAAACTTAGCCAGAGGCCTTCTGTGTTAGCCTATACTTCAGAGAAGTAGATGCCAAACAGGAGAGGTCCCAGGACTGCACGCTGTGATACTTCACTTGTCTCTGGTTTGAAGTCAGATTTGGAGTTTGCAACTTTTACAGTGTAGGTTCTGTCAGTGAGCCAGCTGGCAACCCATCTTGTGACATAGGAATTTATACATAGGTTAGTGAGTTTAGCTATAATCCCAGAATGGGGGATGGTGTTGAAAGCCTTGGCGAGGTCAAGAGAGGCTGTTTGAACCACCTTACCCTCATCTACGGCTTTGGTGACTGCCTCAAAGAAGTCGATCAGGTTCAGAAGACATGTTATGCCTTTCACAGATCGAACTGGGTTGGGTCCAGAGTTTGGAGGTTACCAATGTCTTTGTTTACGAGTTCCATGGCCTTGCAGTCCAGGCTCATCAGGCAAATAGGGTGATAGTTCCCAAGATCAGTGGTGGCTCCCTCTTTGCGGAGTGGGATAACTGTTGCTGTGCGCCATTCAGTGGGCACAAAGCCTGACATGAGACTGACTGAACATGGTGCGTAGGTGAGGAGCCAGTTTGTTCTGAAGTTTGTGTAAAACGTAACCTGGGCTGTTGTCCGATCCCATGGATACTGTGTTTTTGGTTTTAGAGAGCAGCTTTTGCCTGCATAGATGTGATTACAGGGACTCTGCATTCTTCCTGTATAGATATGGACCCTTTAGGGGGGTGAAATTAGCACTGGACCCTTTAGGGGGGTGAGAGGGGGGGTAAAATTAGCACTGGACCCTTTAGGGGGGTGAGAGGGGGGGTAAAATTAGCACTGAACCCTTTAGGGGGGTGAGAGGGGGGGTAAAATTAGCACTGAACCTATCTGCCAGGATGTTGGCAATATCAGTTGGTTCTGTAACTTTCATGCCGTTGTGCTGTAACTCAGAGCAGATCTGGGTGTTGTCATTGAGATTCTTGACATAAGTATAGAATGCTTTGTGGTTGCCCTTAGAATCAGTGGCGAGTTTTGTTTTCGTAGCTCACTTTGGAGGATCTTATAAGGGATCTCATCTTCTTACCGAGGCTGACCAGGGAGCTGCACCACTCATGGGATTTTACTCTCTTTTTTGCAACAGTTTCTTCTTCTGTTGTAGAGTTTGTTTATGGCAGGGGACCACCAGATCGGCTTCCTTTTTTTGGAGGATAGTGTCTTGGTTCTGTTTGGGATAGCATGATCCATGCACTCGTGTAAGTGCTTATATAGTGCATTTGTGTAGGATTCAGCAGTCTTAACTGTATTGTCCATCTGCATGGGTGTCATGAAGTTCGCCATGCTTTCTAATACATGAAAATATGGGGATAATTCTCTATGAAACACACTGGCGAAAAAAAATGTGTTTAGGACTTAGCTGGTCTTTAACCCAACCTACTTCTTAAAAGGGGGAACCAGCCTAATTTTTTAGACTTAACCTGAAAATGATTTGGGTTTCTTATGTTCTGCTCATCATTTGGTAGTAAAACTACTTTTCTTTTCTATGGGAGAAGTTCTTCTGTTAGTGACTGAGGTTCGGTACTAGAAACTTTAAAAGGCTCAGTAACGAAGGTTTAAGAAATAGTGCAACTTTGGGAGTCTAAAGTATTAAGATTTTCTCAGTGGAATTAGTTACATAGGTGAAAACTTAAACTCAAAGCAGCGGTATGATAAAGAAAGCAGTCTAGGCTGTTGTCAAAGTAAGGCAACTTAGATGACAAGATTTGGAGAGGATCTTACTTGCCAGATGATATGGGTAAAGGGTAGGCTCCTAGCCAGCCAAGCAGACTAAATGCTGCTGGGCGAAACCTTGTGGCTGATAACATTGGACCTACAACACCAGGTTTTGGAAATGTAGAGAGTACAAAAACCTGCGTAACCAAGTCTGTCTTGAGTCAAAACACCGTTTTTCGTTGCTGAATGCAACTTCTTCAGACATCTGTCTGAAGAAGTTGCATTCAGCAACAAAAACGTGTTTTACTGGGAGAATTGTCTGCGTTAATAAAGGAGTGTTTTTACATCTACGAGTGTTTCTGACTCAAGACAGACTTGGTTACCATTGGATATTTATTGGCCTTACTTCCCCCTGGAGCAGGTTTTGGTATTATTGTGTTTTTTGGTTACCTGCTTATTCTCCTTTTTTGGTGAAATGTAGAGAGTACAATATGCTCTATGCACAGCAGTTTAAAACCATGTTTCGAATACATTTAACTTGATAATATGGTTTATTACATTATTTAATGGCAAACAGTGTGCTCTCTCTCTGGAGCCTTGCACATCTACTATTGGTTATAGTAGTTACACTGTTATAGGCATCTTACTAGTCCTGTTGTCCCTGGTCCCAATTGTGAAGGGTGAGAAGTACAGAGAAGGGAAAGACGGTGTGTGCATTGTTATTTGAAATATGCTTGCATAGCAGAATGAAATTTCAGAGAGTCCTTTAGTACTTATTTGTTAGCTTGCTTCCTGTCTAACATTAGAAAGTGCTGACAGTTAGAAGCAGAGAAGCAAAATAAAACACCAAAACTGATATCACAACTTGCAATCTACAAAATCAGCAACGTAATTCCCAAAGGATTCAGACTTGCCAAACCTATAAATGTATACCAGCAATTTCTTGCACCTCTTTATGGGTGGGGGAGATGTAATAAGAATAAAATGTTTAACAAAGGAGGAATCGTTCTATTTCTGGATGGCTAAGCCAAGAAGCCCACTGGTGTACTTGCTGGCATCTTTGTGTCCTAGAATTTGCTGCAATAGGGCCATGTTTTTTTTTTTTTTTTTTTCCTTTCTCTTTTTAACCCATTACAAATGCATGAAGTTAAACTGATTTCACAATTAATCGGGCAAACTGTGTCTGAAAGTGTGGAAAGAATCAAATGTTGTATCTATCCAAAATGGCTTTATAAATTGTAAAAATTGTTTCAGAGCCATTTCGCTACTCGGCCCTTTGAGAAAAGGAAAGGAGAAACTGTTCTGCTTTCAGTAACTGATTGTTTGTTTTTAATGAACACCTAAGGATTCTTTGTATGCCCAGTAAAACATTCCTCTAATGTGGACTTAGCATGACCTTACTAAAAAACAGTGCTCAGATTTTTAAAATAATGGATGATACAGAAGTAAGAGAAGCACTTTTCCTGGGCCTTTTAAACATCTTTTACATATTACTGAACCAGAGTCTGGCAAATAGTGTGCAGGGTTAAGGCTATGATCCATTAATAAGTTTCTTCCAGCAGTCAAGAGTTTGATGCTCTCTCTCTTAATTTGCATAATGTACAATTCTGAACAAGTTACTTGAATAGAAAGCATATCCAAGCTACCCCAAAAAGTGATTGTTGTGTCTAGTGGGCACACCTGGCTAACAAAAATAAATAAAATGAAAAAACCCATACATCAGCAATTGAGGTGTATGCATTATAGCTATAAGCAAAAAAAAAAAGTACAAAGCCAAGGGAATTTCAGATGCTTTCATGCCAATAAACTGTTTAACAAGGTGAGCCTAATGGGCACAAGTATCCCTTTACATGGGTAGCCAGTAGTACTGCCTGCGTATGATAAATGCTCAAAGTCACACAGCAAGTTAAAATACGGAAATCAAACACAAGACTACATGCTATACCTTATTAACGGCTCATTTCCTTAAACTGCATTGTTACACTTGTTATTTTCTGTATATACTTCTATTGCTACACAAAGACTGGCACTTCTTGATATTTCAGTTTCACTATTGATTATTTTTCCCTTACAAATTGATGTCAAGTTAGGTACTGACAATAATTTACTTGTCCACAAAGCATTCTGGGTAATGAAAACCACTACAACATTACAGGAACAGCTACTTGTTTCCATTATGGTTTTACTAGCAAAACTTCAAATGTGTCAGGCTTGCAAAAATCGGTGTTCCATCTGTAAGGAATACCTGACAAACTAGGCTGTAAAAGACTCCATTACTGCTGAACGCAGGGTGGAAAAGAGGTAACTTTTATATACTAATGTTGGTAGTGAGGGGCTGTAGGTACATTCTTTCATGTCACATCGAGCATTTTAGCTTAGAGGCGAAAATAAACTATTTGTATCCAACACTGTAAAATGCGATATGACATATGATAAGGAAAATACCCCCTTTATCAAGTGTTGATTACATTTGCAAAGAAATGTGACAATGTTTAACCCTGTATACTCAGCTACCAGAAGACTACTAATTGCAGAGGGTAAGGAATCCCTACAGGGTTCTATACTTTTTAGCATCCATTTGCACGCAATGTGGAAAACTTGTAGTCAGCATAATATAACACTTAATACTTCCGGAGGTATTACTTGATAGGAGAAGTGATGGGAAGGAAAAAAAACAGAGAGAGAATGCATACACAAAATGTAACGTATGTGAAAAAATAAGTGGTCTTACCATAACGTTCCATCTGTGTTGTTGATCTTTGTTCGTTCATCACTTACGGGTCATCGGTTCCGTCCTGGGAACCGAGCTGGCCAACACCAAGTTCGCGTCCCACCCAGAACGCCCTGCTCCCCGCCACCTCAGATTGAGTTTGCAAGTTGATAGATAAAAGTAGAGGCTACCTCTGGTCATAACAGACCTACAAGAAAGGAGTACATGAGATCAACCAAGAACCTCCGGATGGGGGATGGAGGGTGGGAAGCAATGAATGAACGAAGTTCAACAACACAGATGGAATATTATGGTAAGACATAACTTCTTTATCTGATGTTGTATGTCTTCGTTCATTGCTTACTGATGGGACAGAGTCCCCAGCTACCTGTATTCCTGGGTGGCCCTCATGGAAGGACATTCCTGAGCACCATGGAACCAAAGGAAGCTCTACCTCTGGAGGACAAGTCCAATTTGTAATGAAGAGTAAAGGTAAGAGGTTTGGCCCAAGTTGCAGCTGAGCAAATATCACTGAGGGAAGCCTTAGCATGGAAAGCTGCTGAAGTTGCCATAGACCTTGTAGAATGTGCTTTGGCTCTATGAGGCAAGGTGACATTGTTTTTGTTGTAGATAAAGGTGATACAATTTATTTCTCAACCATGACGCCAATGTAACTTTTGATACAGGATGACCCCGTCTAGGTCCAGAAAAAGCCAGAAATAGTTGGTCTGATTTACGTGTAGATTTTGTTCTGTCCAGATAAAATTGCATTTGCCTATGAACATCCAAGGAGTGCAGGCAATACTCTCCCTTGTTAGAATGGTTAGGAAAGAACACTGGGAGATCAACAGACTGGTTGATCGTTCCGACACCACTTTTGGTAAAAAAGTAGAATTGGTCCTCAGTGATACCCTGTCCTTATGAACAGTAAGATAGGGAGGTTTGATGCATAAGGCCTGAAGTTCTGACAGTCGTCTGGTCAATGTGATTGCAGTCAAAAACAAAGTTTTCCAAGAGAGATATCCTACATCACAAGAGGACGCAGGTTCAAAGGGTGGAGCTGTCAAAGCTTGTAGAACCAAAGCCAAATCCCAAGGTTGTACAGCTCCTCTAAAGGGAGGTTTTAGGTGGATAACCCCTTTCAAGAAAGTCTTAGAGTTTGTGACATAAGTGAAGAATCTTGAAAACCAATATGAAAATTTGAGATGGTAGCTAAATGTACACGGAAAGTACAGGCAGATACCCCAGACTGGAAAAGATGTGATAAGTAATCCAATACCACCGAGACCAGGACTGACAAGGGATCTAGTTGCTTATTTGCTGCCCATAGAGAGAACCTCTTCCATTTGTTAAGATTAGTCTGGTGGACGATTTATGAGATGCAATAAAAATACTGTGCACAGGGGACGAAAGGTTTTCATGCCTGGCAATCCTAGGAAGTGGAGAAACCAAGCTGTCAGTTTCAGGGTTGATAGACTGGGGTGAATCAGACCCTGTGGATGGGAGATAAACGTTGGTGATGGACTGAGGATCCAGGGGATCCATGGTTGATTTAGCAGGTGAGGCCAGAGGAAGGGAAACCAGACCTGTAGAGGCCAATATGTAGCAATGCGGATCACTTTGCTTTTCAATTGTCATGCTTTCTTTAGAAATCGGGAGATGAGGGGAAGAGGAGGATAAGAATAAAGAAAACCAGAGGGCCAAGCGTGTATTAGAGCGTCCCTTGATGTTTGTCCCCAAGGGCGGATCAGGGCAAATTTAGTTGCTGCACTTGTAGTTGGTTGAGGAGGCAAATAGGTCGCAGCAAGGCTGGCCCCAGCGGTGGAAGATTTTTGTTGCTATCAGAGGATTGAGGGACCACTTGTGAAGCTGTAGAATGCACCTGCTCAATTTGTCCGCTATCATGGAGCTCCCGGGAATGTGCATTGCAGTCATAAAGCGGTTGTGAGCTGTTGCCCATTGCCATATTCTCAAGGCCTCTCGGCATAACGGGTAAGATCTGGTGCCCCCTTTTTTATGTACCAGACCACTGACATGTCTGATTGGATCGCAATAGTCCCTGGCGGAAGGATGCAGTCAAATGCTTGCAACGCTAGAAACACTGCCCTCAGTTCCAAGACATTGATATGCAAAAGGGCCTATGTCTCCGATTAGGTGTCTTGGACTGAATTTCCCTGACATAGCCCCCCCATCAGGGAGGCATCCGTGGTTACTGTGGCTATCTGTAGAAAAGGAGGGTGTGGGTTAGTTGAGAATTCTTCTGACGAAGTCTTGTTTAAGACTAAAGCATGGATTAAAAGTTCTTTAACGTTAATTTTGACTTTGAATTATTCCTTGACGTTGCAAGCCTTGGTGTATTATTTTTGGTATATTTTTCTGCCTATTCATATTTGAAGTGTTGTGTTAAATAGTGGAATGTATGTAAACTGTGACTACCTTTCTGACAGACAACATTGTTTCCAGCCTAATTCACTGTGATGTCACAGATTTATGGTAACATGGAAAAAGGCCTTCTAATGGGCATAGTATGTTTAGTCCTCAGAAGAGTGCTTGAAAGAGTCTATCACAAACTGTTGCTATATAAAAAAAATTTACCGAGTACAGATTCTCCTTAAGGTAATCTGTCCAAAAGAACATTTACGATCTTAAGAGAAAATTGCCTTTCTGAAACGGGCATTTTACCTAGCGGAGTAGCTCAAGTGTTCCATTTTAGGGTCACAACTCTTCTTATTGTATATAAATAAGCTAACTTGGGGCCTATCTCACTTTAATATTCCCTACACTCTGATGATTGTTCTAGATAATGGAGCAAAATTCTCTCAGCAAGCATTGTTACCACTAGACTTCAGTTTAATGTGAAACTGGCATATCAATAACTAGCATCAACATTTAAAAAAAAATCATCTGTTCTGTTTTTTGGTACAGCTAGAAGACCTGTTCAGCAGGGAGTCATCACAGACCCTCCAGAATTCTGAAACTGAGCAAAGATTCTTGAGAATCCTGAGGGATAATAGCTTATCCCTGCAAAACCACACTGAAGTCATAATTGAAATATTGCTATACTTCGACTGTGTCAGATCTACTTACAGTGGAGGCATGTCAGTCCATAGCTGTAATTGTTATACGCAGACTGCAGTATGGATTAAGTATAACCGCAGCAGTGCCTGCTTGCAGTGTTTGTATCACATACTACTGAAAACAAAATCTTGAGATTTATTTTTTAACACCGTAGATATAGGCAAATGTACATTAAAAGAAAAAAAATCATATTTTTTTCCGTTAAGGTGCATTATAAGTCATCTTTTATTTCCTTATAACTATCATCAGTCCAATGTTGTGTGGATACATATTGCATAATTTATGGCTGTATTATTCCATTTATATACTATCCCAAAAAGACCTGAAACTCTCGGAATGTTCCGTAATGCATAGATATCCTTTTTGTGGATTTATCAGGTACAAAATAATATCTGCAGTTAGTCTACCTTTTCTCGATTTATCATAACAATTATATCCTTTCATTTTCGAGTCCATTATTTTCTTTGCTGACTTCTATATCACAAGATGGGTTGCCAACTGGCTTACAGACAGAACTCACACGGTAAGAATAGCGAGCTCCAGGTCCGACTCTAAACCAGTCACAAGTGGTGTCCCGCAAGGCTCGGTCCTGGGACCCCTACTGTTCGGCATATACTTTTCAGAAGTATAGGCAAACACAGGAGGAGTATGGCTAACTAAGTTTGCAGATAACTGGGAGCCATAATTGACACTCCGGCTGACACGGACATCCTTCAAAAAGGCCTTACTGAGACAGACACCTGGTGTCAAAGTCGTGGCCTCAAGCTAAATGCCAAAAAATGCATAGTCATCCCATTTGGGGAAAAACAAAACACCCAAGAATTACCACATAGGTGGCACCCCCCCCTTAATACAGAAGAGGTAATAAGAGATCTGGGGACCCAGGTAGATGGTAATCTCTCCTTTAACAATCATATTGCCAAAGTAGTTAGGAAATCCCTTCTATGTGGCCCATCTAATTATTAAAGGGTTCGCATCTAGAAATGAAGGTTATAGTGCCCCTCAACTCGTCAATCATCAGAGCCATCATAGAGTACAATGCCCCATTTGGGATGTACCTCACAAGACACTTCCAACAGCGGGAAATACCACAAAAGCACCTCACCAAGAGGATTACTGGCCTCAAACATATGTCCTATGCAGCCCGACTGAAAAAACTCCGGCTGTCCTCAGTGACATATCGCTTACTCAGAGGTGATCTCTGCCTGACTTACAAAGCCATGTCCAACTCAGAATTGATGGACATGCTCCACCTAAAGAAATCCAAGTCACTGCGATCCACACGCTCTAGTGAGCTAAACCTCGCTACAACAATAAATAGAACATGCTGGAGGGATAGATTCCTGTCCCAGAGACTCCCCGTGCTTTGTAACAAAATTCTTAACTACATTAGGCAGAGCCCGTCACCAATGCTCTTAAAGAGAAACCTTGACGAGTGGATGGGTAACAACACTTCATTGGCTCTGCTTGACAGAGGCTCAGTTAATTAATCAATGGGGCGGCGAAAGCCAGCACACTCTGGCTAGGCTTATAAATGCCCTCGGGCAGATAGCCTAGTACCTACCTATGATAGGCTTACGTGTAAAGCAAATAAAAGTGAAAGAGGACATCCATGCTTGGTTCCTCTGCTCAAACAAACATATGTCCTAGAGGAACCCTCCCACTTTAATTATTGCTTCTCTTCCTTCGTATATTCTCCTAATTAACCTCGTATCAGGGAAAGTAAATACTTCATTGCTGTACTCATAAAATCCCAGCTATCAGGGAAAGTAAATACTTCATTGCTGTACTCATAAAATCCCAGCTTACTCTATCAAATGCTTTGTCTGCGTCATAATCCTGTAACATTGATATTTTCTTAGTCTGCTTCCTTCTGGTTCATCATTGTTCTGTTTATGTTGTCAAATGTTTGCCTCCCTCCACAAAACCACATTGATCCATATCTGTCAATTTTAGTGATACCTTTTCCATTCTTTAACAGTGTAGACATAAACACTTTATAATCATGGTTTAAAATTTAAATGGGTCTATATGAAGCAGAGTTTGATGGGTCTTTACCAACCAGGTAATACGGTCACCGCAGCTTTCTTCCAAGATGTTGGTGGTGCTTCTCCTTTTAAAATACTATTAAATAAAATCTTCCAGATATTTATTGCTTTCTTACCTCCTAACTTCCATAGGAATAACATCTGTTCCTGGAGTTTTTCCCTGAAGATTAATTGATACATCCCTACTTTTTATTGCATCTCCTCCTATTTTAACTGTTATTTTTGAGCCTCAACTACCTCTAACTTTGGCAACTTTTATTTCTTCCATAAATATTTCCATTTGTGCTGTTTATTTTTATATTTCTCTGCTTAATACAATTTTTCATAAAATTTCTGACATATCTCTAGTACCACTACATCTCTGGTTATTTTTCTTGTTATAGACTTCCTAAGTTTGATGACAAATCTTACTATTTTCAGTTGCCGAAGTTGGGCTAAAAGTTTTTGTACTTTGGAGTTATCCAAAAATAGTTGCTTAACAGCAATCCTTTTAAACTCCTGCATATTATTCAGATATTCCCTTATTTCCCTTTACTCTGCCATTTGTGCTGCCACTTGTTTTGTGACTCCTTATTCTGCAGTACTTTAACCTTTGTCAGCTCCCTTAGTAATTTCTGTTACTGCCTAATAATATCTCTTTCTCTTTTATAGATTCATAGGCATGTACTAGGCTAACTGCCCTTGTGGGCCATTTTGAGACTAGCCAGTTTCTCTTTTTGTGTTCAAAATAACCTATCCCATGTGATTTATAGATTGGCCTTATAAATCCCATGGTTTTATATTAACCTAATGAGAATAATTGGGATCATACCATAGATAATTTCTGCCCTGTTTAAAACTCTTTTTTTCTTAATCCTACTCACTAGCTATAACTTCAGAAATATTTCTATCTTAATATGAATAACTCTCAAATAATTTCAACCACCTATTCCTTTAAATTCTTCTCTTTTTTGCAGGTAGGTGGGAAAAGGCCGTGCCTCATTTTTACTTAATTACCCTACATTCTTCTTAGTTTTTATTGGTGCATTATCTGAAATGGTTATTGAATATGTGTTGATGCTTTCAATTGAAAGCAAATGTTCTTGTGAAATGTTTCTGTCTAGTCTAGCACAGTTATTGTACCTTTGGGAATAATACTATATAAATTGTCTGAGTTCCTACTACTGAATTCACATCTTCCATACAAATATTTTCATAAATTTCTTCAGAAATCTACCATCTTTTGTTATATTTTCCCTTCTTGGTTCCCCTGATAGATCATCATTATTACAAATCAAGTCCAAGTCCACATCTGTAAGTAATATTTTCTGCTGATTATTTCTCCCAAATTTTCTTAAGCTCTATAATATCAGTTTTTGGTGAAATATAAAAATGCCAACATAATCCCCCTCCTTTGCCAATAGCACCTTACAACCACAAATTTACCATTATTGTAATTTTTTTTCCTCATCTGTTACTATTGGAGCCCCTCTAGCAATTAGTATACTTACTCCCCTTTTCCTTCAGCCCTGATTCTGCTGAATATCTATCATGAAATCTGTTATTTGTCAAATTTACATGCGTCTCCTTTAACATTTCTATTTGCACTCTGTCTTTTAACATTTCTATTTGCACTCTGTCTTTCTCAATATAATTCATTTACTTTTCCCTTTTGTCTATACTCGTAAGTCCATTTACATTCCAAGATAATATGGTAGCATGGCCATTGTGTTAAAGTATTGTTCCTACCTGTTACACATTCAAATATTTGCAACATTTGTGTTGCATGGACACACTGTTTGACAGGCTGATCTTTTATACTGTTGTTTCTCCTCATCTCCATTTGAACCTCTGTCATATTTTTCAAGAAATATTTTTTAATGACACGCTCAAAACAACTAAATACATTTTCAAAATACCCCATCCCTTGCTAACTTAGAACCACATACAAAACTATGTAGAACTTCAAAAAATTGTTTAACCCTCTAATAGGAATAATTGTCCCAGATCGGCAGCTGCATCCACAGCATTACCTAACCTAAAATTAGCTCACCTGTGCTAACGCGCATGCTACACCCTGTGTTCCCACTTCTTTTCTTAGCTGTCTTCTCTTCCACATGTGAAAAACACCTTGTATGCTTTCAGAAAACACCTTTACCCCAAAGGAAAAAGTGTACAGACTATCTTTAACGAAAACTAATGCATTTAATAGATCCGTCTACAATTTAAAGTATTAAGGCTGCTACAGAGGCTGCTCTTTCCTTCATACCTCTCAACTGTCCAGATATATGCTTCATATTTTTGATCTGTTCCTCATAAAAAAATTTTTTTTTCGTAAATCCCTGAGGATTAAAGTCATTAAGTTATATCGTACATTTGAGTTTCAGGTTTCATATCCTTTAGAAAATGCGTGCTAACACAAATCCTGTTATTCCAACAACTTTCTAAGTTTATAAGTGCAGATTTTAAAATCTGTCCCTATTTTGGGGCTTATGCTCCCCATTATTTTATGCTTTGTCCAGATTTCTTGCACAAGGAGGGTGAGGTATGTCTCTTATTCACTACAACTAGTTGTCATTGTATCTTTAAATTTTGCATTTCTCTCGGCAAAGAATGCTCAGAACTCCCAAGATTAATTTCTTGCGCCTGTTTTCAGCTCCTTTGTATATAAGTAGTCAGCAATGAATCTTTGTAAATTTCACTCTGAAGACCATGTACAGCTGCCTTAGCAGTAGACTTCTTGACTCCAGCTGAACATCAGCTAGTGGAAAACAAGTTTAATATTTTTGCAGGTGTAAGAAGCCTAGCATTTTTGTGTCTTTCATCATTTTGATTTCTTTTTCAAGTCTGCATGTTTATAGCTTAAGCCAAGGATGTTCATCTAGATATTCACTCTTGTAAAATAATGAGACAATGTCTTGATTCTGGGTATAAGAGAATTAGTGCACTTTTACACCCCACCCAGCAGCCAAATATCACAGCATATTTAGATTAAACTTGCTTTTGTCCAGCCTTTTTCACTTTTTTACTGTAAAGCCTATATATGATACAGCTAAAAAAGTACTATTTTACTTTTATATCTTTAACACACACACACAACAGTCATTGAAGAGACGTCCCACACACTCATATTTACAATATCCTTGACCACAGTGTATCCAAAACTACTATATTTAACAGCAGTTTATATCTTTGCAAAAGTCTAGTCTTTCTCAACCACTTTTTCCCTGCAAAGCCATATTTCACAAATGTGATTCATTGTACTATTCATCTCCATTGCCCAACACAAAACTCTGGTTCAAGTCCAAGGTATTAATGATTCTTCTAGTCCACTCCTGTAATTTTTTTTGTGTCCCAAGCATTTGCGTTGGAACACTGGAAAAAGTTTCACTTGTAGAAGTGTCTGTATGAGGGTCATTGTTGAAGAGAAACACAGTCCCCTTCTGTTTTCTGCCTCAGTTTTTGTTGAATAATTTTTTTTTTATTTTCTCCTTGCTCTATTCTGTATCATTGATCCTTTGGTAAAAAATATTCTGAAGACAGCTGGGCACAGCAGCTTAAATCTCAAACCTGCCTCTTGACATTCCCATCTGTCATATTTTTGTCAGGATCAACTCTTTCTCCTATTATGATTACATCTTTACTAATACAGTTCTTGGCTGCTTTCTTATGGCCAGGTTTGGCGCAAACACTTGATGTTCCATTTCCGTTAACGAATCATACTGTTGAATACCAGTCCAGTTGATTAATTTTGCTTTTGTAAAATTATTGTTTTGTCTTTCAAGTTTCTCTTGTACAGCAGAAAATCTCGGGTTTTCTCTGCTTGCACTGTCTTCTAACACTACCATTTTTGAAACCTCCTAACTTGGCCATCCTTCTCTTCATTTCAACCTCTGATGAGTTTCATTTTGATCAGTTCATCTGAATAACTAGCAAAAGCTTCTTTTATTTTTTTCAGCTTTTCATTATTTGACTTTATACGGTTCTTTGATTCATCTATTTTAATCACCTCTGAGTATGTTTTTTGTTTTTTTTTCCTCTAAATTACTGGAAGCCATCTGTTGTACCAAAGCTAAAGCTTGAGCTGCTTTTCACTGAATAGCTGCAGGAGTTTTCCCAGCCAGTGTTTTCTCTTCACTTTTTCTGTTTAATTTTCTTTCTGGTTCTCTGAAATTCTTCTTTGTTGGCATCCAGGCAGTGTACTTGCTAGCTAGTAACTGACAATATCACCAGCTCTTATTTCTCAGTTTCTTTTTCAAGCTGAGAAAACTGAAATTAAAAAGCTGATGGTGAAGTTGTTTCTGAGGAAGTTCACAGAAGATTAAAGTGAATGAAAGCGCTAAAACAACTTGTGGAGTCTCATAATTTGCTGCTGGGTCTAAGCTGACTTCGTTTTTTCAAAACTGAAATTAAGCTGTTGATTGGTGTGCAGCCATTTTAACAATACCAAGGTTTATAGATCTTATCAGGAAGATAACATCGCTGCCTAACAATACAGAGAGCCAGACTGTTCCCACTAACCATTAGGGTTAGATGTTAAGTTGTCTATCTCGCCTTCATTCTTGCTGGATGGGTTCGGAGCCGACCTCGGCTCCGACTCGGCCACTCTAAAAGCTCGAGAGTTGGTTCCACCGGCTCGAGGCTCCCCTTATATCCCACAATGCTAGGCGAGAGTTACCTCAGATCTCGTTTGCCGCTACAGCTTCGAGGTTGGTTGCTTCTACCGGTTCCTGGTGAGTGTTAGCTTTTTATACAAAAAGTTATTCTTTTTTCCCCTTTTAACTTTAATTCTTCTCATATTAGTGTAGGATATAGTTCTTTATCCCCGACCCTATTTTTCCCCGTTTTCTTATCAAAAGAACCGTTGGTTCTTCCCTTGGGCCTTTGGCCTTCCCTTCCCTAGGGTGTGTTTGTTTAGTTACTTAACTTTTTTGTGCTTAATTTCTAGTATTTTTACTAAAATTGTTAATTATTTTTAGTATTAATAATTTTTCTGACAGGGTATAAATGTGTGTTTGGTGTGTGTTAGTGTACACCTGTCAGTTAGGATAATGTCAAAGGAAGCAAAGGTCTCTGGATTCAAGAAGTGTGATGCGTGCTGTCAGAAAATGTCTCTGACAGACGCTCACACTTCTTGTGTCTATTGTCTGGGGCCTTTGCACCTGCAGGACTCCTGTGCTGTGTGCCATGGCTTCAGCCCCAGGGTCCTGCAGGAGAGAAAGAACAAGTTAATTTTGAGAGGCTTGTTAAAACCAGAGGATTCCCTGTCAGTTTCAACAGGAAGCCCTCTAAAACATCGAGGTCTTCGGCTCCGGCTTCTGAGCCGAGACCTCAGGTTGTTCAACCTTTGCCTTTATCGGCTCCGGCTGGAGCCGATAAGACTCAGTCCACAGTTTCTGTGGCTTCCTCGGCTCGGCGGGCCGAGGTTATCGAGTACCCGTGTCGGCTCCGACAAGATCTTGAGCCGACAACCAGAAAGAGGTCTAGGTCACCTTCTCTTGGCTCCGTTCATTCGGCTCCAGGATCTCCCCTGCTGTCTGAGCGGGCCAAAGGTCTCATTCCTCTAGGTCATCGAGGCTTTCCGATCATGACCTTCAGAGGGTGGTGAGTCGACTACTTAAGTCCGAGGCACTAGCCCAGATGCTTCAGAGCCCGACTCATCAGTCGGTGCCTGCCCGGTCCATCAACTCTTTCCTCCTTGACTCTTTTGAGTTCGGGCGGGTCGTCGGAACCGAGACTGTGGTCACTTTGGAGCCGAGACAATTGTCTTCGGCTCCGTCGTCGGCTCCGTTTTCTTCCGTGGAGGAATCTCGGCGCCGGACTTCCCTCGTCGGCTCGAGGGGTGAGTGGCATCGGACCCTTGTCCGACCCCCTCTCCCTCTCGGTGCTTGGCGCTGGTGAGTTCGGCTCCGACATCGACCTCGGAGCCATCACTGTCGGTGCCGAGGGGTCCTTAGCTCCTCGGGCGGGGACCTCTGGCTCTGCCTGACAGGGGTGCTTCGAGGTCATGCGGAGTGTGTTAGAGCCTGGCTCTACTCCACAGTCGGCTCCGTCAGCCCCTCCTCTATGCTGCCTCAGGGTAAGTCGACTCACTCCCTCATCCCGGACCGCAGAGAGCCAGCTCCTCAGGAGCCCCCTTTGGGGATTTCATCCTCTTCGAGGCCTCTCCTGATTTGGCAGAAGAGCCCCTCGGAAGGGAAGTGCAAGGAAGCACATTGACTCACCTGAGTCTATCACGTCGGACACAGATCTGGATGATTCTGAGGGTTCCCCGTTCCCCTTCTGAAGATGTCTCATTTGCAGACATTCTGGAGATCCTTAAACAGAGGGAAATTGGCCAGCCCTCAACCCTTCGGAGGACGAATCTGTGTATCTTGAGGCGTTTGGCTCTCGTCCTTCCACCTCCTGGGTGTCCCCCTTGACCCCCTCATGCAGGTGATTGCTAGGTAGGCATGGGCGACTCCTGATTCAGTGGACCCCACTCCCAGGACTCCCTCTAAAATCATCACAGATCCATCAGACACGCAATTTTTATCAAAAGGAGTTTCTGTGGATGCTATGGTGGTAGCTGCCGCCACAAAGAAGGAACTGGCTGATCCTTCAGTGCCTGTCCATCCACCTAACAAGGAATCTAGGTCCATGGATAGGTGCAGGCGGATGTTCTCCTCAGCGACATTTACCATGCGTCCGCTGAATTACCTGTGCCATTTCACTCGTCTTCAAAGGGACTTGATCAAGGAAGCGAGTGAAATGTTGAAGGACCCTACAGCTGCGGGTTTCAAGAGAAAATGAACACGCAGCTGGCTATCCTTAATTCCATTTCCAACTCCTCCATGCGCCTCCTCTCTTATGCGGCCGATGGAGCGAGCAGAGCCGCAGGAACAGGGGTAGCCTTACGTAGGCACGCCTGGATGCGGCTATGCAACTTTGCGGAACCTTTCAAGGCGTCTTTCACGAACTCCCCTTTTGATGGATCATCTCTTTTTGGTCCTCAAGTGAAAGAAACCCTGACTAGGTGCGAGACTGATGGCAAGACCCTTTCTGCCGTCGAGTCCGTTTTCGACTCCTTCTAGGCCTTACCCCAAAGGCCAGAAGGGTGGAAAGATGTGGTTCCGTAAACAATCTCAAGGGACTTAGCCTGGCGACAGAGTCGTTTTCCTACCAGAGGCAGAGGTGGGAATAACAATGGTAGGCGTTGCCCTAGGGGCAGGGGGTCCGCAGAACCAGGGCAATCGGGAAGCCTTTCCTGACAAGCCCTTTCAGCATCCCTGAGGTGTTGCCCGACTGCCCATCTTCGCGGCAGTCCGGGGAAGATTGTCACTGTATCCAGAAGCCTGGCTATCCCTGACTCAAGACAAATGGGTACAGTCCATCATTTCCGAAGGTTATTCTATCCCCTTTCTTCGTTTTCCAAATCAGTCAAAAAATCCCTTCCAGATGTTCCACCCGCTCAAAGGGATATAGCAGCTTTGGAAATTTCAAAACTGCTTGCAAAAGAGCAATTCAGCCAGTGTCAGCAGACCAACAAGGATCCGGAATCTACTCAAGGTTCTTTTTAGTTCCAAAGAAAACAGGGGACTGGAGACCAATTTTGGATCTCAGTGTTTTGAACAGATCAGTCAAGAAAACAAGATTTCGGATGGTCACGCTGCAATCCATTCTTCCCCTATTGGGAAAAGGAAACTGGATGTGCTCTATAGACCTTCAGGACGCGTACTATCACATAAAATGAACAGGCGCTACAGAAGATTCCTCCGCTTCAGGCTGGGAACCAGTCATTTTCAATTCAGGGCCGTGCTCTTTGGTCTCACCAGTGCCCCGGGGGTGTTTACCAAATGCATGGCAGTGGTAGCTTCTCACCTGAGACGACAAGGATTCCAGGTGTTTCCATATTTGGACGACTGGCTTCTCACAGCTCCCACCAAGCATCTCCTTCTAATGGCCAGAGATTATACTTTTCACGTTTGTCAAAAACTGGGTATTTCAATAAATTGCGAAAAGTCTGTTTTGTCGCCTTGTCGTACTATTACCTACATAGGCGCAAATTTAAATACTATAAACATGTCTGCAATGCTAACGAACCAAAGGATATCAGACATTCAAAAATTGGTGTCACTTCTTCTCAACAACAACAGAGCCAAAGCCAGGTTAGTTCTAAAGGTGTTGGGAATCATGGCAGCGCCATACCTCTCCTCCCATTGGCCAGATACCACATGCGGATCCTTCAGTGGATGCTTTTTCTCAATGGTCATACCAGGAACTTCCAATGTCTCACACCATTATGATCACAAGCGTGCAAAAGCATCTCATGTGGTGGATGTCTTCCCCCCAGCTCCTGTTGGGAAGACCATTTGTTCCACCTCCTCCGGTTGCTACTCTGACAACGGATGCCTCCCTGATCGGGTGGGGGCATTATCAGGGCAGGACAGTCCAGGGCACATGGCAACCAAGCGAATGCCACTTGCACATAAATGTTCTGGAGATGAGAGCAGTGCTTTTAGCGTTGCAAGCCCTTCAAGACTCTCTTCCCTTGGGAACGATTGCAATCCAGACAGACAATATGTCTGTAGTGTGGTACATCAACAAACAAGGCGGAACCAGATCATACCCCTGTGTCGAGAAGCACTCAGACTGTGGCAATGGGCGATTTCTTCTCAGCGTTTTCTGATAGCAACGCACATCCCCGGGAAGTCCAATCACATTGCGGACAAGTTGAGCAGAGCTATACTCATGCCTCACGAGTGGTCTCTGAAAGACTCTGTAGTGAGAGAGATATTTCTCAAGTGGGGTCAGCCTTGCTGCGATCTTTTTGCTACTCCCCAAAACAGCAAGTGCAGAGAATACTTCACTGTTTTCCCTTTACCAGGCCAACCCAGCAGGGACGCTCTAGTCCAAGTTTGGCCCCGGGGACTTCTGTATGCATTTCCTCCTTTCCCACTGATCTCTCAAGTAATACAGAAAGCTATCGCTCAGAAGGCCTCATTGATCCTCATTGCTCCTTACTGGCCTCGACAAGTGTGGTTCCCCTTTCTACATCGATTTCTTTTGGAGCGACCGTGGAATCTGGACCTAGTTCCAGATCTTTTGATCCATCAGTCGGGTCAGTTTCATCGCTCCCTCCCCTCTCTGAACCTCACTGCTTGGTTCCTCCAGTTCCAACCGTAGTCAGGCTTTCTCAATTATCTCACTCTGTTAGAGATATATTGATAGCTTCCCATAAATCTTCCACTCGAAAGATTTATTTGAGTAAGTGGAAACGCTTCTCATATTGGGCACAAGGAAAGGACATAGATCCTTTCACCGCTTCCATCCAACTAGTCCTTGATTTTCTAGCTGAACTCTTCCATGCAGGTTCATCTCCATCTACTCTTAAGGTTCAATTGGCAGCTATTTCTAATTTCCATGTGGGTATTTCTGAATCTGCCCTAATGTCCCACAAACTCTGCAAAGCCTTTTTGAAAGCAGTTTTTCTTGTCAGACCTCCTATAAGAAATCCTCCTTCTCCTTGGGACCTAAATTTAGTTCTTGCTTCTTTGATTCTTTCCCCTTTCGAACCTGCAGCTTCATGTTCCTTGAAGTTATTATCATGGAAAACTCTCTTTCTGGTGGCTATCACATCAGCTAGAAGAATTTCAGAACTTCAAGCACTCAGTTGTCGTTCTCCTTATCTTTTGTTCCATAAGGACAGAGTTTCCTTACGAACTAACCCGTCCTTTTTGCCTAAGGTGGTTTCAACATCAAATCTAAACCAAAGCATTGACCTTCCTGTCTTTTTCCCAGAGTATTCAAATAGGTCTGAACAAAAATTACATTGCCTGGATGTTCATCGTCAATTAAGGTACTACTTGGACAGGACGAAACAATTCAGAAAATCTGATCAGCTGTTTGTCTCCTATGCGGAAAGCAGAAAAGGACTTCCAGTTTCAAAGGTATCATTATCCAGATGGCTAACATCTCTGATTACCCTTGTTTATGAGATTAGACACCAAAACCTGCCTAATAAACCTAAAGCCCATTCCACCAGAGCTTTGGCTACTTCTCTAGCCTTCCAAGACAGACTGCCTATTGACACCATTTGTGCAGCGGCTACTTGGGCTACTCCTCACACTTTTATTTCCCATTATAAGTTGGATTTAGCTTCTAGGCATAGAGCTAATTTTGGTTCCACTGTTCTCAGGAGTCTGTTCCGTTAGGCCACCGGGACAAGGTGCTAGGGGCCGGTCCCATCCAGCAAGAATGAAGGCGAGATAGACAACTTAACATATAGAAGTTATGTTCTTACCATAACGTTCCATGTTAGTTGTCTTCTTCGCCTTCTTCTTCGTCCCCTCCTTCCCCCTGGCCTGGACAGACCTAGAGGAGTTGTGATCGTGACCTCTCTTTCTACCACCTCTTTCTTAGTCGTATGCTATTATGCATATTTCTTGTTTCAGGATATAGGTCACCCCTTTTCTTCCTGCTGTTAGAGGTGGATTCTGTTTTACAGTTATACTGTTATTGATATAAGCTGGGTTAGCTTACAAACGAGATCTGAGGTAACTCTCGCCTAGCATTGTGGGATATAAGGGGAGCCTCGAGCCGGTGGAACCAACTCTCGAGCTTTTAGAGTGGCGAGTCGGGCGAGGTCGGCTCCGAACCCATCCAGCAAGAAGAAGGCGAGAAGAAGACAACTAACATGGAACGTTATGGTAAGAACATAACTTCTATTTATCTCTTAGTCATTGACTTTCATGTTGCTGAATGAGAGATTACCCCCATAGCTAATTAATGATATGTGAAGCTGTTTCCCCTTCAGAAATACAGATGGCCTTCAGCTTGATTGATCCCAATACCGTTTAACTGCTTGTGAAAAATCTTTCATCAGAGTAGTCCCTACCTACTGGAAGAGTCTTCCTTGCAAAATTACTTGCACATAAACATTACAGTTACTCCAGAAATAATTAAACTCCATCTTTAGGAAGAATTTAAATGTACTTGGGAGTGCTGGAATGGAGCATGTGAATGGAGTCTTGACTGTGACCCAGACAGCTGGGGGGGGGGGGTGATGTGACCCTTGCTTGCCTGGCTTCTCCAGTAGTGGGGGAGGCTTGAAGGGGTATAGACTGTTCACCTCCCCTGAGGGGAGTGGTGGTTCACTCTGCAGTAGAGAGGTGGGATTTCCCTGTTGGAGAGGGTGGGTGACCGCTGCTTCTGCTGTGATGGGAAGAACTGCTTGGACAGAATGCCCCTTGCAGGAGTGAAGGGATACTTGTTGCACCCCCCCCCCGTCTCTCCAGGTGCCTGCATTTAGGACTGGGGAGATGGAACAAAGCTTCAAACCTCTCCTGATGGCTGCCCAGTGATAACCCCCTCTTGCTGAATCGCACACTGAATGGAACAAATGGTCTACCCAGAGATGGTTTGCAGGCAGTGGGGGCAAAAACTGCAAATAAATTAAAGAATGAATGAATGAATTAAAATATACTTGCTTTAGAGACTCTGGATAAACTTATGGAAATATGTACTCACTTTAAAAACCCATTATACTTTTTATTAGTTATGTTGCTAATAGAATGTAAAATGCTCCTTATCCGATCATTAGTCTGATTTTCTGCAGCTATACATGTTTGTATTGCTTTTATACCAGGATTCTTAGACTGCTATATTCTTAAATTCAAGTATGATATTTCTGATTTACTACGTGTTTTTTCTTATTTCTATGTTGGATAGAGCCCAGACTGCACCCAACTAAAAAAAAAGATTGTGTAATTTTTTTTTTCTTTTCATTATTGTTTGGTTACATAGTACATTATCAATACCTGGTGACTGATTTGGTCATAGTTTGCATAAGTATGAGTCTGTAATGATTTCTGGAAGATATCCTCTTGTTGGAGGAACTGTGTTTTTTTTGGTTGCTCAGTGTTAAAGTGAGCATGTGTCTATTTATTTTGTTTGTAGTTTGGCACTTCAGTGTTTGTAGTTTGGCACTTCAATGTTTATAGAACTTTTTTTTTATGCTGTGGGATTGTGGGGAGTTGTGCAGTAGCAGGTCATTTTTGTCAGGATCTATTACGGCCATGCAGAGTAATCTATACGAGAAGATTCCAGCTGGATGCTAAGTTGGGCCATATACTTGACTCTGTGGCTAGTTTTGAGCAAAAGCTCTTACAGCAGAAACAGAAGAAACGCGAAAGAGATACTGCTGACTTTTCTGCTGGGCATATTTTTACTTGGCCCAGAGCAGTGCATAGAGTGGAAACACTACCAACTGGAGGAGAAGGAGTGAGGCAACACCCATTTCACCCGGACATCAGTGTAAAGCCAGCAGAACCCATGTGAGATATGGACATTTCAATAGAATTGAGTTTGGACATTTCAATACAATTGAGTTTGGCATCCAGGAACCTGGAAGTACAAACTGCTACATCGAACAGTGGTGATTTGGGAGCCAGAAGAAAAATGAAACCGAATGAACACCTTAACCCAATCGTAGATAATTCAGCTAATACCAGCAATGCCACGCCAACATTAAGTAATGACCTCAGCCTTTTTAAAATGTATCCCCGCTTTTCCATTGCCCATAAACAAAACAATAGGCCAACGGTCTAACAGCAGGAGGATGATGAAAATAAAATTGACTCCGGACAATGCCAGCTACAAATCCTTAAAAAGGATGTGGCAAAGGACACCACCACCTCAGTTTGGAATATCTCGCATAGGAATTTAACGAGCAGTGAAGTATAGTTATTAAATAAAGGTCTGAACTTTATTCCAACACAAAAGGCTGACATCACTGACTGTTTAATTGATTTAAAAGCTTTTACATGTAATGTGATGTTGAAAATACAGTTTAAAGTTTCTGATATTGCTAGTAATAATGGCTGTAATAGTTTTAGAACGCCTAGTACATATACCCCCTTTAATAATGCTACTTTGGAGGTGTTTGAGAGGATACGTGAAAATGAAATTTTTAAATTATTTGTGAAGGGACCAGGTAAAATGTATAAAAATCTGACTAGAGAGGAGTATGTTGCATTGAGAGTCTTGTGCACTGATAATACCATTTCTGTTAGACCAGCAGACAGAGGGGTCCAGTGGTGATAATGGATCACGATTTTTATATAAATTCTATGTATGAAATGTTGAATGTTGCGGAGACATATATTAGGATAACCAAAGAACTAGGTAGAATGGTTAGAAGGGCTAATAGCAGTCAGTCAGATTGTTTATTAGGACGTGACATCACACTGGAACTATGTAAATATTTGGTGTGTGAGGACCCAGTAATTCCATTTATACAAGGCCTCCCAAAGATACATAAAGACCCACAAAAACCACCATTCAGGCCAGTTTGTATCAGGAAGAGGCTGGTGCACTGAAAGTTTTTCTGTTTGTCGAAAAACATTTAAGACCCATACTAGATTCAAATATGTATTTGAATGCCGCTGTGGTACGGCGGTAGCGCTATTACCTCCCAGCAAGAGGTTCCCCCGTTCGATTCTCTGCTTGGCATGGGAGTGCCTTCTGTGTGGAGTCTGCATGTCCTCCCCGTGGTTGGGTAGCGTTCGAAAGACATGCGTGCGTAAATGGGCGTGCCTTCGTTGAGGGTTGGACGTCGAGCTGGCACCTCGGCGTTTCGTAAAAATCTATCTACTGCCAATCATTAGCGGACCGGAGTTCCTCTTCGGCGGAAGCCGAAAGACAAACAACTAGATACAAATATGTATGTATTAAAAGACCCCAAACATTTTTTATAAGATTTGTATATGTTTGCATCACAGAAATTCTTGCATAACTATATGTTAGCAACCCTTGATGTACATTCTCTATTCACATATATACTGAACCAAATTTTTATTAACATGCTTAAGGATTATTTAAATACAGTGAATTTAATGGAAGCTTCATAGAACTACTGTGTTTATTTATGGAATTAATATTGGAGAGGAATGTGTTTATTTTTGATGGCTCACTTTATTTGCAGAGAGATGGCGTAGCTATGGGCACATCTAGTGCCAATAGCTATGCCAATATGGTTGTAGCTTTATGGGAGGAACACATTATAGGGTCATCACAAGGAGTGGTATTTTATCAAAAATTTGTAGATCTCTTTCTTGTATGGAAAGTAGACCCTTATAAATTCCACCACCTCTTTTTTCAAGTTCACTATGAATAGTTCTAGAGAGCAAATAGATTTTTTAGATGTCACTGTTGTAAAAACTGTAGTTTGCAAGCTATCTACCAGAACCTACAGGAAAACGTGTCCTAGAAACACATACTTGCACAGGAGGAGTATGCACCCCCCACACATCATCAAAAATATTTTTAAAGTCTAAGGGCTTTAAGATTGAATGCCATAGAAACAGAGTTTGTAAATGAACTGGATAATGTGAGAGATTTAAGGAAAGAGAATATAATGTCTCTGAAACAGAGAATATTTTAAAAGGAGTTAGAGAAGCACTAATGGCAAACATTATTTTTCAAATGGACCATGGGGTGTGATTCAGCAAAGGGTAGCTACACAGATGCGTGTACCCCCAACATATTCAAGTAATATTGAGTTTTGAGATGATAATGAGGAAACATTGGCAGATACTTACCACAGATTTGGAGGCAAGTCCTGTAGGTGGACCTAAACCATTGTTTGTATATATTTAAAAAAAAAAAAAAGAATTTGAAGAGAATGTTATGCTATCCTAGGAATATAAAAAGGGGTCCGCATGATGCATCAGTATATGGTACGTTTCAGTTTGAGATGCAATTGGTGCAGATTTTTGGATATTACTGGGACATTTATGTACCCCAATACAAGGAAACTGCTTGAATTTAGGGTTATAGTAAATTGTGACACTTAGCTTGTTTATTTAGCTACATGTCAAAAGTGCTCCTTTTTTTATATAGGTTCATAGGTTCATACTAGGCTATCTGCCCTGGGGCATTTATAAGCCTAGCCCGAGTGTGTTTGGCTTTCGCCACCCTTAGATTTAAGTTTGCTGTGCCCTTTTTTAAGGTTAGTTTACTGTGCCTCTGTCTAGTACTGACACAGAAGTAATCCCCGGGGTAAACCTACGATCTCCCAACCACTCATAAAGATTCCTCTTGAAGAGAGTCGGTGAGGTGCTCTGCCTAACATGGACCGGGATTCTATTCCAAAGCGAAGGGAGCCTTTGGGTTATGAATATGTCCCTCCAGCAAGTTCTATTTATTTCTGTGCTGAGGTTCAAGTCCCTCGAGCGCGTGGTTCTAAGGGATTTAGATTTTCTGATGTGGAGCATGTCCATTAATTCTAGGTTGGACATAGCTTTGTATGTCAGGCATAGATCGCCTCAAACTAGGCGGTATGCGACTGAGTAAAGCTGGAGTTTCTTTAACCTGGCAGCATATGGCATGTGTTTCAGTCCCTTGATCCTCTTTGTGAGGTACTTTTGGGGACTTTCTAGCTGCTGCAGGTGTCTGGTAAGGTACATCCCAAAAGGGGCATTGTATTCTATGATGGGCCTGATGAGGGATGAATAAAGGGGCACTATTCTCTCCCTTGATCTAGATGTGAATCCTTTCGTGATAAGGTGGGCTATGTAGAAGGTCTTTCTAACCACTTAGCAATCTCTCTTTTGACAACCACATTGCCAATCAACTTGGGTCCCCAGACCCCTAATTACTTCTGTATTTAATGGGTTACCACCTATGTGGTAATTGGTGGGCACTTTGTTTTTGCCAAAGGGTATGACTATACACTTCTTGGCATTTAGCTTTAGACCATGGCTCTGGCACCAGTTATCCATCTCTGTGAGACCTTTTTGAAGGATGTTCGTGTCAGCTGGAGAGTCAATTATGGTGCCCAGTTTGCAGTCGTCTGCGAACGTGGTCAACCATAGTCCTCCCGTGCTGGCCTGTACCTCAGAAAAGTATATGCCGAACAAGAGAGGTCCCAGGTCCGAGCCTTGTGAGACACCACTTGTAACTGGTTTCGAGTCTGACATGACTCTGGCAATTCTGACTGTGTGTTCTGTCTTTGAGCCAGTTAGCAACCCATCTTGTGACATAGGGGTTTATGTTTAAGCTGGATAGCTTATCTATGATGCCCGAGTGGGGTATTGTGTCAAATGCCTTTGCGAGGTCCAGATAGGCTGTGTGGACTACCTTCCCTTCATCTATGGCCTTGGTGACTGTTTCAAAGAAGTCGACCAGGTTCAAGAGGCAGGATCTGCCCTTGACAAAGCCGAACTGAGTAGGATCCAGTGTCTGTAGGTCCCCAATGTCTTTGTTTGAGTTCCATGATGATCCTCTCCATGGCCTTACAGATAAGGCTAGTCAGGCTTATGGGGCGATAGTTACTGGGGTCTGTTGAGGTGCCACCTTTGTGGAGCAGGACCGCTGTTGCTGTACGCCATTCTTTGGGTACATATAGGCAAGACAGAAGGTTACGAGACCGCATTAGGGAACACATATACAATATTAATAATTCTGTACTAATGCCCTAGCTAAACATATTTCTCTACGTGGTGAAGAACGCATATTTAGGTTCATGGTGATGGAAGTTATATTTGAGGATGTGGGGGGGGGGTGACATAAAGAATAAAGTAGAAACGAGTGAGCTAAAATGGATAATTTAGAATGAGAGCTAATCAGGGCAAGGGCTTAAATGACAAAAGTTTGCATCAAGCCAGTGCTCAAGAATAGACTTTTTTACGTAAATAATATATGTTTACATGGCATACATATTGTTAATTGAATATTCTTAATATTATTGTATGAAATATTCAAGACCATTGCCATTATTTTTGATATTTTTGATTTTTTAATTAGAAATGTATGAGAATAGATTCCAGCTTGTGCACAGTGTATTATTTTTATAGTATGTATTTTCTAGTTTAATAAATGCCCTGATATATTGTTTATCTGATTAGTTGTTTTAATAATAACGTTTTAATGGTAGTAATTTATTTATCATGGTATTTTTTGCACACGCATAGGTCTTGATGCATTTGATTAGTGTGTGTGTGTGTGTGTGTGTGTGTGTGTGTGTGTGTGTGTGTGTGTGTGTGTGTGTTATATATATATATATATATATATATATATATATATATATATATATATATATATATATATATATATATATATAGTGTTAGAGGCAGTAGTTTTGAGTGAGACAGTGGTGTCAGTAGTAAATTATATTTATATATTCATATACACATTATAGAGCACAGTAGTGTCTTTTTTATATATATATATATATATATATATATATATATATATTTTTTTTTTCTGCACGTTATAAATGTGTGTTTATTCAGTTGTAAGTATTGCTTTTAGAGTGGGGGATGATGTTACTAGTAATTAGTATATTGCCTTCATTGGTTGATAGTTCTTTAAAAGGGTATTGGCTGAAAGGGTTGATTTATTGTCTGATGATCCAGTTGGTTGAACTGAGAAAGCGCTCATAATAAAACGTTTTTACACTTCTACTGGATTGAATTTTGATGCGTTTGTCCTGCTTTGGGTTGGTTCATCAGTTTTTTGTTTTTTGCTTGCCTATTTTTACTTTGTAACTTTGAGTTGGAGTAATGTGTTTCAGCAGAGGTATACAGCAGACCAGGGGCCCGATTTTCAAAAGAGGTTTCTTTGTGTGAGTGACTTACTCAGATGAAAGCCTGCTTTATACATAGGCATTACACCAGAGTAAGTCACTTTTGCAAGCTGAGCAAGTCGTTTACATCGAGAACAAGTCTTTTGGAATCTGGCCTCGAGGAAGTAAATGATCTTTTGTTCATGTGGTCTTTGCTCTTTTCTCTCTGGTTGTGCCACATGTAATTAGTACATTTACATAAGGGGGTTGGAACATGCAGAAGGCTTGCTGTCCTGCAGGTATTATTTAGTTTTGCTTTTGTGTGAGTTTTGATGTTTATGGGAGCTAAAGATCATGTGCAACCATTGTTTTGCACATGCCTACAGTCTCAGTCTCTCTCTCTCTCTCTCCCTCTCCCCTTCTCTCTCTTCCCCTCTCCCTCTCTCTCCCTCTCCAAAGATGGCTTCCTTCCCTGCAAATCCAATGTGCTTGAGATTGTTTTTCTGTTGTTTTCTGCTTAGGTTCATAGGTAGGTACTACTAGGCTATCTGTCCGAAGGCATTTATAAGCCTAGCCAGAATGTGTTGGCTTTTGCCGCACCCTTACATTAGTTCCCTGTGCCACTGTCCAGCACAGCCACTGAAGTGATCTCCGAGGTAAACTTAGTTTCCCATCCACTCGTCAAAATTTCTTTTGAAGGTTGTTAGCGAGGAGGTCTGCCTAATGTAGATTGGGATCTTGTTCCAAAGCATGGGAAGTCTCTGGGACAGGAATCTATCCCTCCAGCACGTTCTATTTATTATTGTGGTGAGGTTTAGATCCCTAGAGCGTGTGGCTTGCGGGGATAAGGTTTTCTTTAGGTGGAGCATGTCCATCAATTCTGTGTTGGGCATGGCCTTGTATGTCAGGCAGAGATCACCTCTGAGTTATCATGTTAATGCTGCACATGGGCTGAATACACTGTATCCATTTATTAATGATACAGGTTTTGCATTAGCATGCATTTTCCATGCAAAGTGAACTATAAATTATGAAACTATATAATATGTAGCATTAGTATCCAAATGTAATTCACTAGAAAATTGAAAGCTTTACAAAGGATGCATAGGATAAGTTAAGGCAAAGTCGGGGGAGTTCTGCAAAAATCACAGATGAAAGGTGTTGGGTAAAATCTGAGACAATTAAGAGTTAATGACTTTGTGCTGCACGTGATAAATGCTTGTTTGCCAGTGAAACAGAGGCATACTTTGCATTCCTTTTCACATAAAAGGAATGCAGAATGCATGGGGGGGTTGAAGACCATATTATCCAGCAATGTGTAAATTACCTTAAAATCGAAAATTGGACAAAAAATACAAAACTGTCCCCGGCGTGAAAATTCCCCCACTCCTTTCACTCTGTTGCTGACTAGGTAATGGACTCTGCTGACCCCGAAGAGATGTTTGCACGTCAGCAAGGAAGCATAACTTAAAGCAGAGTAATCAACGAGGGCGCAGAGTATGTTATGGCTATAGAGGGCATTTTATGGGTTGATATCTTTAAAAAGAAGAGTGAGAATGCAAACTTAAAAGGCAGCAGCCAGGTTAAAATCTGCTGAGGAAATGCATTTTGAAACAGGCTAATTTGATTGTGTTGGTGTGTAGGTGATCTTTAGGCTTTTTTTTTTTAATTTTTTTTTTTGTTAGTGGACCTGATATGTCTTGTCACTGGTCGGGTCATGTCCAGAAGCCAATGTATGGAATGAAGCTTGTCCCTTTTGATTTTTTCAGTTTAATTTAATAAAGCTTCTTAATAGGTGCACAGTTGTCAATTTTAAATGTATTTTAGGTGTTTAGCATTTATATTTATGCTGTTAGCTGTATTTTATTGTTGTTTCTATGGCTAGTGAAAGAGTTAAGTAATTTGCTTCTGTCTTAGTGGTTACTGCTGGTGTATGTTGTCATTGCTTACCTGAATACTGTATTTATTTACAGCTGTCTGTTTGTTTTAGAGCTTGGATTGTTTTAGAGCTTGTATTTCATTAACTTATCAGAAGACAGTCTTGAGAGGTAGCGAGTATACCCAAGAAATGAGTACTTGGCCTTTTCATTCCTAGGAACACTGGTTGGGCTACATGTCAACTATTGTAAAGGCAAGATGACCTATAATTTGCTTGTGACCCAGGTTTGGCCTTTTCATTCCTAGGAACACTGGTTGGGCTACATGTCAACTATTGTAAAGGCAAGATGACCTATAATTTGCTTGTGACCCAGGTTTGGAGTGAGCTGCTGCTTCGAGGATTTCAGCCAATGAAATTGAACCCACTTACTGATTTTTATCTCTAGCCACCCATCCTTATATACCTTTTGTTATGATTGGATTTACTGTATTTGACTTGTAAATAGCTGATAAATATGTGCATGTTTCATCAACTTACAAGTTGTGAGCAATATGTTCCTCTTACATGTGTTGCTAATGCTTGGTCATTTATTGTGTTGTACTTTGTTTTGTGTTGTATGTATTATTGCTTTCACTGCTGTTAGCACATTTCTTTTTATTGTCTGTATTACTGTTGTCTATTTGTATCATAACTCTCAACCTCTTACAGAAAGAAATCTGGACAAAGCCATAAATAATGGGGGGACAAAGATCCAAAAATAAGGACACTTTAATATTGCTCTTATAAACTTAGAAGGTTGATAAATAATAGGTATTTGGATTAGCATACATTTTCTGAAGGGTATGAAGTCTGAAACTCAAATGTCTGTGTCTGTTTTCTGGCTGCAGTCCTCAATGAATTGCCCACAGTTTGCCAGAAAACCACAATTTTTTGATAGACAAAAAACATGAGTGGAAAATCTGGCCATTCTGTGAAAATGTGTACAGTTGAGAGGTATGATTAGTATGTTGACTGCCTTATAACCTGGGTAATTGGAGAAGGTCAACCAGCAGTAAGTAAATGTGCTTTTGAAGCGTCTTATAGCTTCTTGCCAAGCTGTTAACAGTTGGCTAATTATATTACAGTTGACCCTAATTAGTGGTTATTCGGCAGTGGCTTGTTGCCTGTTCATTATAATAAATGCAAGACAGCGGGAGGGTATATCAGTAGGACAAATACGTTGGGGGAGGCAGGACATTTAAAGATATTTTAAATCTGGCAAAATTTGCAAAGCTCCTCGCACTTTTGTATTCATTTGTTACTTAAGTATATTTTTATCTTTGGTGCACTCCCTGGACAAACATACTATCAGTATTGAACAATTTCAGGCTCAGCCTGAGTTTTGTTCAAGTATAGTGAGTGAAGGCTCTTGATTTTTTTCTCGCTTTCTGATTTTGTTTGTATTATCTTAGAAAAATAGGGAAAGGGGCGATACATAGATGTATCTTAGTAGCATTAGCATGGCTAATTGTCATGCTTTCAGGAAAAACAAGAATTTTTTTTTAGTCTTTGTCCATCTGAAGGCAATCAAGCATTCCCCATTGGATGTGAGCTTGGCTATTCCCCAGCAAGAGGAGGGGCTCACCTGGATATGCAAGTGTGAGAGATGTCCTACAGGACTGTCATTTAGGTGGATTTTTTTTTTCCTTAAACAGAAAACACCTTTGTTGAATTGTCACTTTTATGACATAAGCACATAAGCAATCATATAAAAAAAACATATTGATGTATTTTCAGTTACAAACATTATACATCACATATAATTTGTACAGAACGTAATTTAGCTCATTCAGTTCTTGCTTTCCCTTGAATCCCATTCCTCCTCTAAAACGTTATTCTGCGTGTTTTGTTCCCACAATTCCAATTTTTTGGATGCAATTTGCTCCTACGCTTTTCTAAAGATCCCATTTCCAGTTCTTTTATGAATGTTACTATCTTCACTACTTCTATTACAGTTGATTTAGACTTTGAATTCCATAGTCTAGTAATTGCTTTTTGGCAGCCACCAGTATTAAACTCTGCAAGGCCTTACTATGTGTAGGCAATTCAGATTCTGTTTCAGAGCTGAAAAATCATATTTCATTGGTTACACCAGTGTGCTGACCTAGTTTTTCTGACAAGAGTAGTCTGCAGGGAATTTTTAAAGTCTGTCAACTCATTACACTCCCAAAAATATTTTCCGAATTACCTCTCTGTTCCCCATCATACCTCCCAGCATTTGCAAACTACATGAGGAAAAATACTTAATATCCTGCTTGTCGTATAAAAATGCCTATGCAAACACTTCCAAGCAAAAAAATCCTAAATCTTCTAGATTTGTATATTTGGGACCCATACATATATCTTCCCATTGTTTCTTTGTGAATTGCTTATCCAGTTTTTCTTCTCAGCTCTTTCTAACCTCCCCTAATCGATTCCTATAGTTATCATGCATTATTTTATATGCCCTACAAATTATTCCCTTTAACAGCAGTTTCTGTTTTAGATTCTATTAAAAACTGTACGAGTGCCTTCCATGTCAAAGATTGCTATCACAGTATAGGCAAAGAGAAAGAAATGGGGGGGGGGGGTCCAAAACAAAAGTCCAGCACCAGTAGATTCTAGAACAGATGTTGCCTTTAATAAAGGAAAAATTAGTAGAGCATATAAAATATTGCATGATAAGTATGAGTCAATCTGATGAGGATAGGAAGGATTGGGAAGAGAGAGAGTAGATAAGCAATTAACAAAGAAACAATGTGGGGATATATGTATGTCTCCCAAATTTGCAACAAAATCTAGAAGATTTAGGATCTTTTTCTGGAAGTGTGTTCATAAGTATTTTTATATCCCAAGCAGACTTCAGAATTTTTCCTCTGGTCGACAGGAAATGTTGGAGGTGTGATGGGGAAGAAAGAGATAACTGGTAACACTATTTCCTGGGAGTGTAGTGACTTGGCAGAATTTAAAGATTTCCTGCAGATTGCTCTGTTGGACATGCTGTGAGCAAATTAGAATAACTAGGGAAATTTATTTTTTCGAGCTATGATACAGAATCGGAATTGCTTAGACATAGAAGGGCCTTGCTGAGTCTAGTTATGACAGCTGCCAAAAAGGCAATTACTAGAAGGTAGAAATCAGTCTAAACCAACTTGATTAGAAGTATCGAAGACAGTAACAGAGATAAAACAACTGGAACTGGGATCATTTGAAAAGGGTAGGAGCAAATTACATCGGTAAAAATGGGAAATTTGGGAGCGATACATACAGAGGAGGAATGAGGTTTAAAAAAAGGCAGAATTTGAATGAGCTATGTCATGGTTGACTAACAATGACTGATATGTTAAAAGTGGTATATAATGTTTGCAGCTACAGTTGTGTCAGCATGGTTTGGAATGTATAATGTTTGCAACTGAGATTGTATCGCTGTGATTTATTTTCAATTATATAAATGTAATATTGCTCATGTCATTGGAATGTATAATGTTTGCAACTGAGATTGTATCACGGTGGTTTATTTTCATTTATATAAATGTAATATTGCCCATGTCATACATGAAAAAAAATGACTACCAGTGCTGGTCTTTCAGTGTAACTGCGGTGGTGGTGCTGCGGTAGCATTGTCGCCTCACAGTACTGTTCGATTCTCAGCTAAAAAGTCTTCTGTGTGGAGACGTGCGTGAATGGGCGTACCTTCGTTTAAGGTTGTGCGTCAGGGTTGGTAACTCAGCACGTAAAAATCTACTGCCAATCATTAACGGACCGGAGTTCCGCTGTGGCGACCCCTAACTGGGAAAAGCCGAAAGAGGCTGGTCTTTCAGTTAGGATCCCTATGTTCCACAAATTACTATCAGAGTATAGGCAACCTATAGCCTGCAATCCATATGTATTCTTGGCCTCTTCCCATTCTATTGCTTTTCCCCCCTCATTTATTTATTTATTTATTTGTTTGTTTTTGTTTACTGGGAAAGTCTTACTGGGTTGTACACATTTTCAGTGGAGGCACAGGGAGAAAAGTTTCATTTGCTTACATTATACTGTACTCATGTTAAACACATTCCATTTGCTCCCAATTCCTTGGTTCCTTTGCCAGTTTTATCCATTAAATTCAAACCTCATTTTGCCTATTTTCTGTACTCCTAATTGCAGTAATATCTGTTGGCAGAATCTCCTGCCTCCATTTCCATGTTGACTTAGTTCTTAGAATACTTTCTGCTACTTTATGAATGTAAAATTGTTCTTGGGTAGGCGCAGGGTGTTGCCATGGGCACACCCTGTGCCAATAGTTATGCAAATTTAATACTAGCGGATTGGGAGTCAAATGTGATTTTTTTTTTCTGAACATTTTTATAGATCGCATTTGATTTTATATAACCGCTTTGTAGATGATATTTTTATTTTGTGGAGGGGTACAAATGTTTGGTTACAGGATTTTGTCAACTATTTAGAGGGCAGTAGTACATGCTTTAGATTTTCTCTGCATACTTCTAAATCCAGCATAGATTTTCTTGACACCACCATTTCCATTAATGTCACCGGAAGGGTTTATTCTTTAATGTATAGGAAGGAATGTAGGAAGAATAATTTGCTTGATAGGACAAGTATGCACCCCAAGAGAGTTTTTGAAAATGTTATGAAAAGGCAATTCCTGTGTACATCTAGGTTGCATACACAGGAGGATGATTATGTATGGGCCAGGGATAGATTGGCTAATGAGCTATCAGACAGGGGATATCGTAAAAGGGAAATAACGCAGAGAGTAGAGAAGGTGGATAGTCTAAGGGATAGAGTGGGTACCCCCTCTTTTAATAGGGACGCGACGTCATCGCGTTCTAAGGTGAATAATAGACTTGCATCTAGTTTTTGAACTACAGTAGTAATATTAACTCTGTTTGTGATATTGTCAAACAGAATTGGACTATACTGCGTTCTGATGACACCATCTCCAAGGTGGTAGGTGATGCCCCTAGATTTCTTTACAAAAATAATCTGACTCTGAAAAGGGAACTATATTATAGACCATTTAGGAAATCCTATAGTTTATCCACGAGGTTTGGGACATTTCCACGTAGGTCCTGCAAAGCCTGTAAATATATGTCCCGAACTAATACATTTACACATCCTGTAACTGGTAAGGACTATGTTTTTAGGGCACATGCTGACTGCAGGACAGCTAATTTAGTGTACCTTGTGACTTGTAATGACTGTGAGTCAGTCATACTATATGGGTAAAAATAATCAGAAATTGAAGGATTGTGTCCTGCAGCATGTAGCGGATATAAGGAGAATGAGTTGTTTAAGCACACTTTTTAAACATGTTAAAGATCCTAGTGGACATTCTTTTTAAGTTCACTGTGATAGAGGTTATACCAGAGTCTGCCAGAGGTGGGGACATGGTCAACAGAATGTGTAGAGATGAGGCGGATTGTCACATTACAGGCACATAGAACACCAGACTTAAATTACAATGTTCCTTTAAAGCCAGCATTGAAATTGAGGCCATTACATCACTAATTGGCCCAGCTGTATGATAGGGTAATTTCTTTTTGAATCTGCTTTTTAAATGTACCTGTTGGTTTCTGTATACTGAGGATCTGATGAAGCATTTTTATGTGAAAGCACTTATCCTGATTTTTTATTAAATACAGTCTTATTTAGTCTCTTTGAAATTTTTGCTGCTTGCAGTGGTGGTTGTACTGTGCTTTGCTGTTTTCTTTATACATTTATTTGGCATAGTTAGACCTGTAGGTGTTGGTTTGGTTTACTTAATATTCAGTATAGTTATTGTTGGGATCTGCATCAAAAATCTCAGTCTCTCCTTGTTTGTTGCCCCCCCACCCACAATTTCTTCATTTTATTTATTTTATATTTGTTGACCTGGTTTATCTGACTGGGCTACAAAGGCCCGAGGAGAAAAGCTCCAACAGAAAATAGAAATTTTACATATTAAATACATATAGCAATACATTCATCAGTACCACATATATGGCATTACAGTGCCACACATCACATTCGTCAGTACCACACATTATTACATTACAGTGTCATACATTAAACTGTGGCAAGTGAAATGCATAGAAATAGATTCATCAGAGGGATACATTCATAATTACATATTATATACATAATAATGCAATAGTTACATAGCTAAAATATTTTACTAGTTATGTTTGTACAGTGATGTACCAAGAGGAGAAGATAAAGTAGTAAGTTTGTTTATTGAAGGGAAGGAAGAGCAAAGTAGAAGGTTATAGGGGAGTGTTTATGGGGGATAATTACATTAGCAGGTCCATTTTTCATGAAGGTACTTTTTGTAGCAGTTTTAAATTGATTGGGATGTTCAAGGGATATTATATCTTGTGGTAGGCTATTCCGGACCTTTGAAGGGTTAAAGCTATAGACTAGATGACCCATTTTGGGCCTTGGTTTGTAGAGTTTTAGTAGGCCTTGTTCAGAACGGCGGAGTAATCTAGTGGGAAGGAAATTGGAGATTAGAGGTGAGATAGTCGGACAGAAAGAGGGTTTGTAGAGAATGGAATAAATCTGAAACTGATTATATTGAAGCAGGTTAGGTAATTCTAGCCAATTTAGATCTTTTTAGTGAGAGATAGTGATAGGATTTGTAAGAATTTTGGGCAGCAAATCTAGCACTCCTGTTATAAGTTGTTTCTAACTTGTTTAGTAGTCCAGTGTTGAGGTTGGTGAGAATTTGGGAGCTATAAAGTAAAGTGGGTAAGAGGTAAGCATTTGAAAGGGTTAGTTTTGCTGTTTTGGTAAGATATATTTTTTGTTTCTATAGAGGAGATCTAGCTTGAGATGTGTTTTTTGGATACAATTATTGACGTGTAAATCAAAGGTTAGTCTGTCATCAGTAGTAACACCTAAGAGTTTTGTACTGGTGTCCACCTGTATTTGATTATTATTTTGTGACAGTATGGAGAAGGAAGACTTTATGTGGTTAAGGTTTTTAGGGAGATAGAGTAGTAATTTGGTTTTCTTTGGTTTATGGATAAGTTGGTTTTCAGCCAGTTTTCTATGGAGTTAAGAGGACTGTGTGTCTGATTGATTTCAGTTGAGTTTTTGATTCAGCAATAGTGATAAGTGTAGAATCCTCTGCGTATTGTATCAGTGAGGATCCAGGACAGGAAGAGTAGAGAAGGTTGGTAAAGATGTTAAAAAGAAGGGGCCCAAGGATGGAGCCTTGTGGAACACCTGTTTTAACAGGAAGAAGAGGGGAGAAAGCTGAGACATTTGAATGATTGGAGTCTATCAGAGAGATAGCTGTTAAACCAAGATATGGTGGATGGAGAGACATGTAAGTTTGCTAGTTTAAGGAGAAGAAGTTTGAGAGACTGTATCAAAGACTTTAGAGAGGTCAATGAAGAGACAGGAAATAAGTTTATTACTGTCTCTTGCTAGTGATACAGAGTTTAGGAAAGACAGGAGAGCTGTTGAAGTGCTGTGCATGGGACGAAAGCCATGTTGGGTAGGTGAGAGTAGATTTTCTTGCAGATGGTACTGTAAGACTTGATTGTAAATACATTTTTCCAGAATTTTGGAGAGTGGTGAGAGTATGGCTATGAGTCTGAAATTAGTTATATCTGTGGAGGTTCCTCCTTTGTGTATTGGAAGGGTGTAAAATTGCTTCCAGATGGAAGGGACTGTGGATTCCATAATAGAGCGGTTTATTAGAATAGAAACTGGGAAAGCAAGAACATCAGCAGCAGTCTGAAGGAATGCGGATGGAATGTTGTCTAGGGATGTGGTGCAAGGTTTTAATTTAGATAGTAGAGTTTTAATATAGTTTAGTGGAGACAGGTTTGAGGGAGAAGGTAGTGGTAGGGTTACTACTGATGGAAGAGTTTGAGCTATTAGCTCTGTTATTGTTGGTGGGATGGTTTGTGTCTTGATTTTGTAATTTGGATATGGAGTCTCTAAAGTAGTTGTTAAATATGGAGGCAGTTTCCTTATGTGTTTTGTCAGGATGAGGGTTGGGGGAGGCTTGCATACCTTGGTATAGTATTTGATTTACAGAGTGCCAGACCTTTTTAGGGTTGGATTTAAAGGTAGAAGACAGATTATTATAGAAGTTTTTCTTATCTTTATTTATGTGACTTTTGGCTCATAATTATAATCATCATCACATTACACTTTGAATTATACGTTTCTGTTTGTGCTGTGTATAGAAGCTTTAACTTTGTTGCTCTGAAATACCCCTTCAAATAATGTAATCCCAAACCACCTTGTTCTAGTGGAAGGATCAACTTCTCCTACTCGACTGTTGCCCTCTTATAACAGATAAAATCCTTCAGTTCTGTACTTTATTGCTATCGAAAACTTCTCCTCCTGGGTGATGCATGTATGCCTGACCAGTGTATAAAACTGAAGAGCCAAAACAAAAACATTTTCACTGCTTGTATCTTGCTATCCATATCCATAAAACAGAGCCTCCAGTTTCTTAGTTTTTATATTTTTTTTGTGTAGTTTCTTCCCACATATCCTTAGTTGTCATAATCAAAGTCCTTTTTTTAACTCATGTTGCTAAATACTTCATTTTATTGTGTCTCCATAAATATGGGTATTGGCGAACCAATTCATGTGTGTGGTACATTGATTACTGCTATAGCCTTTGTTTTATCTTCATTAATTTTATATCCTGAACAGACTTGAAACTGTCTCCGAATGTTCCTCAACACTGAAAAAACCTTTACTGATTTTATCAGGTACATAATTTAGTATCATCTGCAAATAAAGCCAACTTTTCCTGAATATTGTACCAGTTATATCCTTGAATTTGAGTCCTTTATATTCCATGCCACTGATTCTAAATATAAAGCAAATAAAGGGGAAAGAGGGCACCCCTGCTTGGTTTCTCTGTTCAGACTGAACTTATTAGAGGGGAAACCACCCCACTTTAATTTTCACCTCGGATCCCTCATATATTCTGCTAATTAACCTTATTGTGTCAGGGAATGTAAATGCTTCCATTGGCCATGCTTATAAAATCCCAGCTTACTCTGTTGAATGCCTGCTCTGCAGTAAGACCCACCAACAGCAGTGGTATTTTCTTAATTTCTGCTTCCCTCTTGGATCGTCATTGTTCTGTTAGAGTTGCCAAATGTTTGCCTCTTTTCCACAAAACCACATTGTTCCATATCTATCGATTTTGGCATCACCTTTGTCATTCTTTTAGCCTTTATAGACCTGAACACACTATAATCAGGGTTTACAATTGAAATGTGCTTATATGAAGCTGGATCTGATGGGCCTTTACCATCTTTAGGTAATACAGACACCACAGCTTTCTTCCAGGATGTTGGTGCTTCTTTTCCTTTTAAAATACTGTTAAAACCTTCCAGATCTTTATCACTTTTTTCCCTACTGGCTTCCATATTTCTACAGGAATACCATATACTTTTGGAGACTTTCCTATAGGTTGGTTTTATCCCATCTTCCCATTCTAACTGTTGATAATTGTGCCTCGTCTACCTCTGGCATTGGCATATTTAATTCTTCCATAAACATTTCCATTTGTACTTTTGAGTTCCACATTTCTGTTTACAGATTTTCATAAAATTTCCGAAATATTTCTAATACCTCTACTGGATCTCTAGTTATTTTCCTTGTTGTAGGCTCCCTAAGCTTAGCAACAACCCTTTCTACTTTTGCCTGAGTCGTTTTGCTAAAAGCTTTTGTGTTCTGGAGTTATCAAAAAACAGTTGCTTAATAGCAGTCTTTCTAAACTCATGCATATTAGCTAGATACTTGCTTATTTTCTCTGTATCACTCTGCAGTTGTACCTCTTCTTGGTCTGTGGGATTCCTGTCTATTCTGCAATACTTTTAACATTTGTCAGTCCATCGAAATAATTCTTGCTACTTCTTCACCATCTCTCTCTCTCTATTTCTACTCTCTTTTTTTAAACTCCAATTTAATTTTGTCCCACTCCCTAGCTATATTTTTGAAGAAATTTACATATTCCCTTATAACTGCCGAATAATTTCCACTATCCATTCCTTAAATCCCTCTTCCCTCTCTTTTTTTAACAGATAGGTAGGTAAGCAACAATGTCTCTCTTATTCCATTATCCTTCATTTTTTTTAGTTATTATTGGCGTGTGATCCTGAAATAGTTTTTTTGGATGCATATCAAAACTTTCAATTAAATGTGTATGTTCCTGTGAAAATATAATTTGCCTCGTTTAGTTGTTGATCCTTGGGAATAATATGTAAATTCTTTCCATGCTAGTACTAGTGAATTCTCATTTTCCATAACGAATATTTTTGTAAATTTCTTCAAAGATCTACCCTCTTTTTGTTATATTTTCCCTTTTATCACCTAGATACATCCTCGCTGTTACGAATCAAATTGCAGTCCCCACTTGTAATATTCCTTGCTAAAAGATGATTATTTCTCCGAAAACTTTAAGCTTCATTATAGCATTTTTAGATGGAGTATAAATACAGGTCTGTGTAATCCTCTTCCCTTGCTGGTAACCCCGTAGTACTACAAATCTACCATTATAACATTTCATTTCTTCAAGTGCTCCCCTTTTCATTTGTCCCAGATATTCCGCTGAATTAACATCCTGAATTCTTTTCTGTATCAGTTTTACATGGTCAGTTCCTTCCACTTGTGTCTTCTGTAGCATAGCTATTTACACTATTTGTTTGTGTCTTTCGGCTTTTCCCGGTTAGGGGTCGCCACAGCGGAACTCCGGTCCGCTAATGATTAGTAGTGGATTTTTACGTACCGGGTTATCAGCCCTGATGCACAACCTTCAACGAAGGCACGCCCCATTCACGTATGCCTCCACACAGAAGACGCTCTAGCTGAGAATCGAACGGGACAATGTCTTACTGTGAGGCAACAACGCTACCGCAGCACCACCACACTATGCATTTCTTAATTTAGTTTACTACTCTGTCCTTTTTGTATGTCTATGAGACTGTTCACTTTCAAAGATATGGAAAATGTTATCGTTATGATAAATTATTTCCATTTGTTATGTATAACAGCTTTTTTTTTTTAAATGTCTGTCCACATAAAAGGTAAAACTATTGATCTTTACCAGGTTCATCCTTTATGCAGTTTTCTTGTTGTATCCATTTGAACCTATGTCACATCTTACAAGACTTGTTTTTAATGAAAACCCTCAAAAACGCATTCCCATAACCTATTAACTTAATAGAGGTATACACAACTATGTACATAATGAAGTTTAACCTTTCTAGTAGGAGCATTTGTCCCAAATTGACAGCTACACTCCTTGGCTTTAATTGACCTGTAATTAAGGTTATCCATGCCAAGACGTACAGCCTGTGCTTCTACTTGCACTAAGTGCTCACTGTTTTTTTTTCATTTCTTCATCGTTATGATGTCTTGTCTTATGTTTATTCTTCTCCCCTCTCACTTTTAATTTTCATCTTTGATTCCTCATATATCTTTGTAATTAGCTTTATTATTGTATCAGAGAATGCAAATGCTTCCACTGCCATTCTGATAAAATTCAGCTTACTCTGTTGAATGCTTTCTCTGCATCAAGACCTACCAAAACAGCAGTATTTTCTTACATTCTGCTTCCCTCTGGAGCATTCTTGTTCTATTCATCATCTTCATTCGGCTGTTCCCGTTAGGGGTCGCCACAGCGGATCATGTGTTTCCATTTCTTCCTGTCCTCTGCATCTTGCTCTGTCACACCAACCACCTGCATGTCCTCTCTCACCACATCCATAAACCTTATCTTAGGCCTTCCTCTTTTCCTGTTACCTGGTAGCTTCATCCTTAGCATCTTTTTCCCAATATGCTCAGCATCCCTCCTCAGCACATGTCCAAACCAATGTAATCTTGCCTCTCTGGCTTGGTCTCCAAACCTTCCAACCTGAACCTTTAATATACGTATTCCTAATCCTGTCCACCCTTGTCACACCCAATGTTGTGAAATGTTTGCCTGTTATCAGCAAAACTACATTGTGCCATATGTATCAATTTTTGGCAACACCTTTGTCCAGTCTTTCAGCTGTTATAGACATACGCACTTCATAATCCTGATTTAAAATTGAAATGGGCCAGTATAAAGCTGGGTCTGATTGTCCTTTGCTGTCTTTATGTATTATAGGCAAAACTGATTTCTTCCAGGGCATTGGTGCTTCCACTCATTTTAAAATGGTGTTAAAACCTTAGAGAGCTTTGTCAGTTTCTTCCCTCACAGCTTCTAAACTAAACTCTACAGGAGTACCATCTGTTCCTGGAGACTGTACTGAAGATTAATTATATCATCTCTCCTCCTGTCTTAACTGTTAATTACTGCGCCTTCTCTACCTCTAGCATACTGTAAATACTTCCATTTGTGCTCTTTCTTGATTTCCACATTTTCTTTATCATAACATTTCCGAAATATCTCTACTGTTGCCCCTCTAAATATGCTCTATTACTTCTTAACCATAACTGTTTCTCTTTTTTATTTCTACCCTGTTTTTAAACTCCACTTTCATTTTATCCTACTTACTAGCTATAACTTCTGAAGAAATTTCTGTTTTCCCAAATAACTCTTGATTAATTTCCATTACCTATTTCTTAAATTCCTCTCTTTTTTTAACAGGTAGCTGGGACTGCGCAAATGTCCTGTTTTTACTTCATTACCCTGCATTTTTATCTTGGTTGTAAATGGTGGCATGATGTGAAGTAGTTATTATTCTAGTCTAGCCCAGTTATTATACTTTGGGAGAAAGGTATGTAAATTCTTTTCGAGTTCCTACTACTGAGTTCACGTCTTCCACACCAAATATTTTCATAAATTTCTTCAGAAATTTTCCTTTTGTTATATTCTCCCTTCTGAGTCCCTTCGATACATCCTCACTGTTGCAAATCAAGTTCCAATCCCCACCTATAAGTAATAATCCCAGAATTTTCTTAAGGCCTGTAATATTATTATTAGGTGGAATATAAATGTATGGCAGCGTAGTCCTCCTCCATTACCAGTAGCCCCTTACTGCCACAAATCTGCCACTGTTATCTTTTTTTCCTTTTCTATCCCTATTCTTCTAGCAATTAGTAGAATTACCTCCCATTTCCTTTGTCTCTGATTTATTCTTCTGAATATTCATCCTAAAATCCTTCATTTTACTAAATTCACGTTTTCTTCAAATTTGTCTTCTGTAGCACTACTATTTGCACTTTGCATTTTGCAATATAATTCAATACTCTCACCTTTTTGTCTGTATCTGTGAGGCCATTCATGTTCCAAAATATTATTGGATAGTGTAGCCAAGGTAGTATTCCTACCTATTAAATGTGACAGTTTACATTTTTATTTCCAGCTTTTGTTACATGTACCCACTAATGTCTGACAGGTTAATCTTTTATACGGGTTTCTTGTCATCCTCCATTTATAGGCTCATAGGAGGTTACTAGGCTTACGGCCCTAGAGCCCTTGCAAGCCTTGCCATATTTATCCTGAGTTGCCCTAATTGTCAGTGGTTAGGTGAGTGAAGTTCGCAGAGGTAGAGGTCTAGATATTTTTAGTAACCGATTCTTGTCTTGGCACCAACTAGAAAATCTTTTCCATTTGCTAATAATGATTTATAGTAGCAAATTGCCTTGTTTCCTTTAATACCTGCTGCGTGTCCTCAGAAAACAGAATGTTACTATATTTTAGGCATCTGTCATCCTTGCAGTTGTTTAGAGTTAAGATGTATGAAATGCTCCCCTTTCTTGTGTGTATAGGTCCAGTCTCTGAGGAAGTTTGTGGCAATTGCACTTGGTCTTTTCCAACATAGGGGAAAACCATTGTTCATGGGCCAGACAGATACTAGTGGAATGGGTGGAAAAGCATTCAGGAACATTCTTATCCAAGGAAAGCAAAAGCATCTGTTTTCCAGGTCTCTCTGCACAACATCCTGAGGCAGAATTTTGCCAACTGATTGTTGTGACTGGGTCAAAAATGTCTATCTGAGGTGCTCCTAACAGCTGTATCAGTTACTAGAAGACCCACTGATTGTTTCCATTCATGAGGGTCTGTCTTGGTCCTGTTCATCTAGTCTTCCACAGTGTTTTGCTCTGACAGGATACAAGACACCTATGCAGTGCGACTGTGCGGAAAAGCTATATTCCTAGCCTGCACAGATGGTAGGATTTGTCCCCTCCCCTTCTATATATATATATATATATATATATATATATATATATATATATATATATATATATATATATATACGTACCATATGACTATGGAATTGTCTGTAATCACTTGCAACTGTTCAGGGGACCATACATGCCTGACAGAGTTGAAAGCATTAACGACCGCCAGCATCTATGTATTTTATGTTCCAAAGATCCAGCACTTTTATCCCAAGAGATACTGCTCCCCAAGCAAAGCCTGAGTCTGTTTTTACAGACTGTTGTGGAGCTGGAAGGGAAAATGGGAGACCTAGATTCAGATAAAATTGGTCATTGTACTGAACAGTTAGTTTACCTTCTCACAAATCCCAAAACTGAGATCTGGAATGTCAGAGGATGATGATGGTGGGACTCTCTGTCATGTGGAGTCTTGCAAAAGGTTTCATGAGTATTACAGATGGCATGACACCAGACTGCTAGGGAATTCCTTTGTGATACCAGTCTTAGTGGAAAAACTCCGGAATAGGTATAGATACAGATCTCTTCTTTCCTGTGGAAGAAAAGCTCTTTGAACTGAATGTCCAGGAGACACCAGAGGAAAATAATCCTATGAGAAGGAGTCAGTCAAGCTCTCTTAGTGTCCCAGACTGTGTAGGATATCCATTGCACAACTGAGAGATTCCTGACACTTTGAAAAAGATTTTGCAAAGGTAACCAAATCATCTAAATAAAATAAAATAAAATATGAATACCCTTCAGTTTGCAGTAGGCTATCACAGGTACCAGGCACTTTGTGAATACCCTGAAGCAGTGGGCAGACCAAAGGGTAATGCAGTGAACTGATAGTTATCCAGACACAGAAAACCTTAAGAAACATCTGAAATCTGGATATATATTGTAATGTGATGATATGCATCTTTTAAATATAAAATCATTAGAAAACTCAAATTAGGAATAATGGGAAACGGGTTGTGGAGAGGTAGGATTTTGGGCTAGGATACTATCAAACAGATTTAGAAAGGAATGATCCAGAACTGATCTCCGAGAATATTTTTTCACTGGTACCAGTAACATCCTGGAGTAAAACCCTTCACCTAACTGATGGGGAGGGACAGCATCTATCGCCACTGAGCAAGGATATGCTGAATGACAGAAGGGAAAATAGTCTTTCCTGGCTGGTGAAAAGGACTCCCACTGCAAACTGTAACATGAATGGATTATTCTCAGAACTCGCGTGTCTGAACCAATTTGTTGCCAAAGAGAGAAATGTAGATTTAGATTTTCTAGAGTGATTAAAGCACTGCCAAGGTGGATAGGAAGAGGGCACTGAAACCTTTCAGAGTTATTCAGATTTTAGACTGTTTTTTGTTCAGGAAGGTTCCTGGTTTCATTCTGGAACCTTTCTGCCACTGCTTTTTAAATTACTGGCAGCTTGCTGGGACGAGATGAAACATTGTAGCTAGAGCACCGAATCCCTTGGCAAACGTAGAATGAGGGCTGAAAAATCTAAGATGTCTCTTGACTCAGTGTTCCTGTCTCATTAAACTTGTATGCGAGGATGAATTAAAAATTTCAGTGTTGACATCCTCTGGGAGGTATGGAGAACACAGCCAGGCAAACCTTCTCATAACAGTCCCAGCGGCAGTAGCCCTGCAGGTGGCATTAGCAGAATCATACTCGCATTTCAAAGTGCGTAGTCAGTTGAAATGTATAATAAACCAAGTTAAGCCTAAGAGAATGCAGCCACTCAAAACATTTTAATGTGACGACTAAAGAAACTATGGACACAAGGTACTGTTAAACCAAGCTCCATTTATGGAGCTAAACACAATGGGGAAGGTTATAGGGGACAGAAAGATGTTTATTTAAAAAGATTTCTTGACAATAATTGTGAGTTTGATCAAGTGTATCTTGATAATGTTAACGTGCAACCTCAATCTGTTGTACCTGAGGGAACATTAAGAGATTACATATATACTCTGGGGAAAAAAACTGAATTTGATTAATAGTTTGAAATTAGACAATGCATATTTAAACAAGTGTATTCAAACATTGTTCCTGTGGGATTACATTTTTTAAGTATCCTATGGGAGTGGCTACTACTGAAAAAATCAAATGTGAATTTAATCAATTTTTTGACCAATGTGGTTTACAGTATATGCAATTGCTGATCAATTTCAATGCTGAAAAATTATGTATTTGTATGAATGAAGTGGAACGGCTAAATTAAATGATTGCTAATGATTTATTATTCTCCCAATGGGAGAAACTATATGCCAGGCAATTCGATTTGGCTGATAAGAAAGACACAAAAAGTTTACATCAAGAAATGTAAAAAGATAAAAAGAGACATGGAACAGTATAGCAGTGGTTCTGTATACCATTGGGATGATAACAAAGGAGAAAAGGGATAACAAACACAAGCCGTTTAATGTCGGGAACAACAATAGGGATAGAAATTCACTATATGAGGTAGGAGATACCTATCACCAAAACAATAGATTAAATTTTCAAAGTGGTTGGAAACGGGAACAGCATACGGATTGGAAAAAGGAAGGGAAATGGAGGAAAACTAACCCATACCAACCGTATGGCAGACGCAAGAGCCCCACTGGGGGGAAGGGAGATTCGAGGTATTGGTAGAGGAGACCTTGGATATGACTAGTAAGAACGGTCAGGAAATGGTCAAGGTATTATCAGGGATGGCATTTACATACAGTTATAATAACTTTAATATATATAATTATACAGATTTAACATTAGAAACAGTACATTTTGACTTGCTATCCAAAGGTATGAAGTACATTCCCATCACATGTTTTCGGTTGGTTGATTGTCTAAGTGAGATCGAATTATTTATTAGAAAAATTCATCTAGCTGTTATGTATAAGGACAGAGACCATACCACAGTATATAAGGATAGTAGTATAGGATTACTTAAAAAGAAAAGTAGTTATGTCCCTCAGATGCACCCTAATGTACTGGTATATGATAAACTAGTGACCAAGGAGATCTATAAACTTTAGAATTAGTTAAAAGGTAAAAAATTAAAAAGTAATTTAACTGTGGAAGAGACTAGAACCCTTAAAGATCTGAGTGAAGATTACAGTATTCGGGTTATGAAACCTGACAAGGGAGGAGGTGTGGTAATCTATGACACCTTAGAGTATACCACCAAAATGTATGAGATTTTACACTTTTCAGGCAATTATGAAACTGTGTCTATTAATGAAATATCGCGTATGGACGTTTAGATATGTATATTGAGGAATTTTTTTATAGACAACAGAATCACAGTAGAGACAACCTTTTGAAAGTAGAACATCCTAAATTGGCTACTTTAGTGGGAATCCCTAAGGTGCACAAAAATGTCAGCAACCCTCCTTTTTTGTTCCATAATTTCAGGCAGTTACTCCAAAACATTTCCATTGGGAGTAGCAGTGGATATAATGTTAAAACATATGTATGAGAAAATTCCTCACATGGTTAAGGATTTGTGGGAATTTTTAAAGAATTACCCTGTTGATTTATGGAAAGAAGGATTATTATACGTCACCATTGATGTGGTGGAACTGTTCTCATGCATTCCCAAAGAGAATGGTATGGAAGCATTTAGTAACAGTATTAAAAAATACACTGATTTAGAATGGGACAGGGTGTGCCCGATTCTAGAGCTCATGTCCGTTGTATTAGATCATAATTACATATTTTATGAGGGTGAATACTTTAAACAAACCAGAGAGGTAGCTATGGGGGCAGCATGTGCCCCCATATATGCTAATTTGGTCATGCTAGACTGGGAAGAGTCAGTAGTTTTCAAAAGTGGTTATTTCAAACATGTTAGATACTACTCCCGGTTCTTGGATGACATTTGTATTCTCTGGGACAGAAGTCAGGAGATCTTGAACAATTTTATGGAATACTTGAATCATAGTAGTGAGTATCTTCGGTTTACTTCTTCCAGCAGCAGTGAAGGTACAGCATATTTGGATACCTATATATCCAACGGAAATAAGGGTTTCAAGTCTCGTATCCATAGAAAAAGTACATTTTCTAATGGCTATTTAGAATTTACCAGCAATCACCCTACAAAATTGTTGTATAATATATACAAAGGACAATGTATCAGAGCGGTAAGAATGACATCAGAATATGTGGATAGGATTGAATAAATAGACTTTATCACTGAATTGTTTAAAGAAAGGGGTTATTGTAAGACCATGATGAAGGATGTAAGGAAATATATTATAAAAGAATGGGGACACAAATATACCCCATTGTTAGGAGCTAACAGGAAGGAAGATGCATCCAAAGGAGTGGAACTGGTGAGTTCCGCTAACACCGCTTTTAATCGAGCATGTATTTTGGTATATGGACCATTCACCAGTAAGGTTATGAACATCATGACCAGTAACTGAAATGTCATGATGGTTGATACAGAAATTGCGAATATTATAAGCCTTTATTTGCGTGTGACTGCGGTAGTGGTGCTGTGGTAGCGTTGTCGCCTCACAGTTAGACGTTGCCCGTTCGATTCTCAGAGCGTCTTCTGTGTGGCGACATGTGTGAATGGGCGTTCCTTTGTTGATGGTTGTGCATTAGCCCTGGCAAGCCAGCACGTAAAAATCTACTGCCAATCATTAGTGGACCGGAGTTCCGCTGTGGCGACCCCAACCGGGAAAAGCCGAAAGACGCAAACAAACATAAGCCTTTATTTGTGTACAAAATGGGTTGCAACATTAAAATGTATTTGGAACACGGGAGACAGTAAAGAGAAATATAGATTTATTGTAAGAAGCACACTAAGAAATGTGGATGTTGTAATCCAATGTCAGGCAATAATGGAAGATGAAGGGATTATATTAAACAATATTAACAAAACTAGAATTAGGTTTCAACAAGGCAATTGTAATTCCAAATGTCTGATATTTGGCAAAACTGTATGATGTGCTCAGGATATTATATAGGGAAAACTGAGAGAAGTTTTAAAAAACGTATTTATGATCACCTATATTAGTATCGGGAGAAAGAATGTAAATAATGCCCTTTATAGGCACACTTTTGATACTTATCTCTACCTAACAAAGCTTATGTTCCATCAGTATATCTGCTCTGTAATATTATTTGATGTCTACTTTGAATAACTCCTCTGAATGTACATCACATTACTGTTTCAGTTTACTTACCTCTCATTAATCCTCATCTTACTGTATTGATTTGAATGCTTCTTGAATTGTGAGCTTAAATGTTTTATCTTCTACTCTGTACAATCATTATTGTAATTTTTGTATGCACCTAAATTGTCTGTATTGGAGCTTTTCTCCCCAGGACTCCATTGAAAACGGGTTCTTTTGGCCCAATGGACTATCCTGGTAAACCAACTGCAAATAAATAAATAAATAAAATAGAGAAGTGTGGGGACGAGCATAGTTTTAGATTTGCCATCTTGGAAAACATCACAATAGACCCAAGAGGTAATTGCAAGGCCACCTTAGGGTATAAAGAAGTCTGGTGGCAATTATACACAGATACACTACCATACCGGGGCTCAATGACTATATACCAATCAAACCTCTACTAGTAAGGCAGTAGTTAATACACTAACTGTGTTTTAAATCACTATACATTGCTATAACTTTGCCAAGATGTGCAATAGTAATGCTTTATGTATAGATTTTGTACGTTTTTATTGTAAGTTCATTGGTGTGATGTATTTTATTTATTTAGCTTAGGAGTTGCATGAAATAATGGAGCATTTGATGTACTGGATGATTTTGTATAAGGATCTGGGTTCAATACACAATTATTTTAATCTATTGAGTAGTTGGTAATTACTCGGAGAGCAATTCAAGGGCATATCTAAAGTATATTTTTATATTGTGTGTTGAATTGCAGTTGAATTTAACATTTTAAAGTATTTTAAGTATTTTTTGTATAAGAATATACATATGTATTGTGACGTAACAGTACACATACTGTTATGTATTTTTGGTGCACTTCTCACTTTAAATAGTATGTATTATTGAGATTTGGTGCCAAAATGAAGTATTTAAACTGTTAAAGATTTGTAATGAATTGTTCTGATGAAGCCCACATTTTTGTGGAAGTGCTGAACAACTATTAAATGGAGATCTTTTAAGCCAACGTTCTGTGCCGTTGCATTTGTTGGTGGTTTTTAACTCGGGTGGTTTCATTATTTCAGGCGTCTGTGGATTAGTGTTCTTACAACAAAAATTTTGGTAATATCTAGTTAACTGAATGCTTTGTTGGATGTCCTTCATGGATGCATCTGCAGTCATAACAAGTGGGTTGTCCTGTCGTCAGGCAGCCCTGCAGTCGGCCGGATTCCAAAGTCCGAGTCCGGCTTCTGCTGATGTCGCACTCCACCCGACGTCATCTCTGTTGGTCTTCGGGTATAAAAGCATCAGCCGACGCCATTTTCCTCAGTCTTTCTTGCCGCGTGGCGCCCGAAGCAGAAGCTGTTCGCAAGTGCCGGTCGGTCGGATCCAGAGATTACTTCTACCGAATACTACTTCGAAGACTTCTAAAGCTAAGTACCCCGTTGGGGACTCTTTCTTGCCTCAGCCGATGTCAGAAAAAGTTAACAATTGTTTAACCTGTGGGAAATAAATACCTCATAAAGATTTCCACTCTTACTGTCTGCCTTGTTTAGGCCCAGCCCACGACGCAGCAGCCTGTTCGGCCTGTGCCTCCTTCAACCCGGCAGGCGCTTAGGTCGGTCGGAGTTTGCAGAACAGTTTTTCGGTCCTGATTTTGTGTACATTATGCCGCCGGATCCTCCGACCCAATCTTCAAAACGCAAAGATAAGACCGACACTCGCGGTCCGGTTTCGGCCGAAACCACGGTAAAGCAAACGCGGTGTCTCGGTTTCGGCGAAACCGAGAAAACTGATCAAAGTACAGCTGAACCTATACTTACAACTGAGGCCCCTGCTACAACTCTTGAATCGACCTCAGAAATTTTACCCACTACGGTGGTTGACTTATCAGACACCATCCCTTGATGTCTCTACCCCAGCACGCGTGGTGCTGCTAGGCCTCCAGCAGCCATGTCCATTAAGGCCTTCGCCAGGGCTAAAGCAGCCAAGACTACTAAATCAGTGCCTGTTAAACCCCCACATCCAGGCCCTCTTCTAGTTCTCAAATGCTTTCTTTGGCAGAAGATTTAATTTCTTTAATTAGAGGATCTCAATCTCACCCAGACAGGGCCTCTCAGCCCCAGAGAAGAGACCTAGGGCAGAGCCCCTGAGCCAGTGTCTTCTGATGATTCTGCTGATGAATCAGACATTACTGACCAGCCAGAGGCTCCCTTCTCCAATTTTGAAGATTCTGATGCTGAAGAATCCATTCCAGCTGCTTCCCCACCAGAAGAATTCTCCTTTGGGGAAACCTTGCATGCCATCGAGAACAGTTCCAATGGCAGCAACAGGATTTTTCAGACTCCAGAAAAGACTTAGGACCTTTCTGCACCTCCCACAGCACAGGCCCTTAGCTATACTTCCTGTTCTCTCTGTGGTGGATGATGCTTTCAATGATGTTTGCTCGCTCCAGATTCTTTACCCCAGCCCCTGCCAAACCAGACAGATTTTACAGGGTGCCAGATACTCATCACCACCTTTACAAGGCCCCACTTGCAGACCCAGAAACTATATCCCAGGGTCCCAAGGCAGTAGCCGCAACCACAGCTAAAACCCTATTCCTTCTGAAAGGGAAGCAAGGTCATTAGACAGATGGGGTAAAAGGTCTACACTTCAGCTACTCTCTCAGCTAGAGCTTTAAACTGTCAGTTTCACATGATACAATACCAAGAGTTTATGCTTGATCAGTTAACTAAAAACTAACCACTGATGAATCTCTTGATAAGAAATATGTATTAGAGATGGTAAATAACATACAACAGGTTAGCAACCATTCCTTAAAATGTGGCTATGATGCACTGGAGGCTTCATTTAGATCAGCCATGACAGGCACAGTGATAAGAAGGCATGCATGGCTAAAGGAACAAGCTTTACGGATCATGTTAAAGCTAAGTTGCTAGATGCTCCTATGGACAAGACAAGTTTGTTTGGTACACCTGCCCAGCAGGTTATGAAGAAAATGGAAGAAAAGGCAAAATCTGTTCAAACTGTTAAAGATTTCTTGCAGGTTCAACCCCAAGGTTTAGCAGGAACTGGCCTGCCAAAATTGGTCCTTTCCTGACTCCACAAAATTTCAAAGGGGCAGGAATAGACGTTCCAGAGGCAGAAACCAATCCAGAGGAGGTGCCTACAGAGGCGACAGTGGCAAGGTAACAACAGAGGCACAGACGCAGCCACTGCCACTACATCAGCACAACCACAGTGACTTAATCCTAACTCCGCCTACCAGGGAACAAATAGCAGCTCCTCTAGGCGGAAAGTTAACCTTATTTTCAAAGAACTGGCACTACATAACAAAAGACAAGTGGATTTTACAAACCATAGATCAAGGTTACGGTTTCACTTCCACACTTTACCAGTCAAAGAGGAATGCCAAATCTACCTCCAAATCAAAAACAGAGGCTCTCGCCAGATAATGGAGTTAGCAAACATGAGAGCTGTGGAAAGAGTGCCAACAGCAGAACAAGGAAAGGGTTCTATTCCAGACTATTCCTAGTTCCAAGAAAGGAAAAAGTTGGAGACCAATTCTCGACCTGTCCACCTTAAATACATACATCATTGTCCCAAAATTCAAAATGCTGACCCTACAGCAACTTCTTCCCATGCTGGGCAAGGAGTCTTGGCTGGTAACTCTAGATCTCAAGGAGGCATACCTGCACGTCCCCATTCGACCAATCTGCAGAAGATACCTCAGATTTCTTGCAGGATCAGAGCACTATCAATTCTCAGCATTGCCCTTTGGCTTATCTACTGCCCAGAGTATTCACAAAATGCCTGGCATCAGTAATCGCCCATTGCAGACTACAGGGAATTCAGATTTACCCATACCTGGACGACTGCCTACTACAAGGGGACAACAAAAGCAAGCTGACAACAGATTTACAAAGGGTCATTTACTTGCTACAAGGACTGGGATACACAGTCAATTTACAAAAGTCAAGGCTGATACCATCCCAAACAAGGACATTCTTGGTCGCGGAATTGGACACAGTACAACAAATGGCATTCCTGACTACAGAAAAACAAAAAGAACTTCCTCTTTACTTCTTGGCACTAAGAAAACTGAACGAGTTAACAGCAAGAAAATTTCTGCAGGCCTTGGGCTTCATGGCATCATGCATAATCTTGGTCCCATTTGCCAGACTACATATGAGGAAACTACAGTGGTACCTAAAGAATTTATGGTCCCAACACAGACACAGTCTAGAAACAGAAATCCCACTAATTCCATGCTTAAAACAGGAGTTCCTATGGTGGGCTCAGGCATGCCAGTCAAACCCAGGCCTACCCTTTCGCAGATGTCAACCAAGCCAGACCATCACAACAGACGCTTCAGACCTAGGATGGGGGCCCACATGCTGGACAAATGCGTGCAAGGATTGTGGACACAGGATCAACTTCACCTGCACATCAATCTAAAAGAAATGCTGGCAGTAAAACTGGCAATCCAAAAGTTCAAACCATTCCTCAAAGAGGGCCAGTTGATAAGGACAGACAACACCACAGTCATGTGGTACATCAACAAACAGGGAGGCACTCATTCATACCCCTATGCAGAATGACCTTGGAGCTGTGGACCCTGGCACTCAGCTACAACATTCAGTTACAGGCAATGTTTGTACCGGGGAAAGACAATACTCTAGCAGACATATTAAGCAGAACCACTTCGGATGCTCACGAATGGAAGCTGCACCGGACATCTTCAAGACCATCTCAAAGAAATGGGGAATGCCACAGATAGACCTATTCGCATCACCTCTCAATCACCAGCTCAAGAAATTCTGCACAAGGACATTCCACCCACTAGCATGGAAAGTGGACTCACTCTCCTTCAACTGGAAAGGCCTAACAGCATATGCATTCCCACCTCTTCCTTTGATACACAAGGTACTACTAAAATCAAGGAAGAGCGTCCAAGGATAATCCTGATAGCCCCAAACTGGCCAAGACAACACTGGTACCCACTACTGAAGAGCATGTCTCGGAACAATATGTGGCCAATACCCCTGATGCCTTTGATGTTAACTCAGAACAACTACAGCATCATACATCCAAACCTAAAAACGCTGCAACTGACTGCATGGAACATCACATAGCAGCAGCTAATCCAGAACTTTCCCAAAGAGTTAAAGACATTATTCTTGAAGCACGCAGACCTTCAACAAGAAGGAACTATGCTGGAAAATGGAAAAGGTTTGTCATTTGGAGTACCGAAAGAGGAAAAGATGTGTCAAACATAGATATGCCTAACATTCTGGAGTATCTGGCCGAACTTCTTCATTCAGGCCTGTCCTACTCCTCCATCAAGATACATGCATCAGCTATTTCAGCAGAATACAGCTTTGATCCACCTGTTTTTAGCACCCTTTGTTCAGGCAGTTCCTCAGAGGAATCAAGAATGTAAAACCTCCAAGGAAACCACCATTACCAGCCTGGGATTTAAACTTTGTGCTAGAAAAGTTGACACTATCACCCTTTGAACCAGCAGCAACAGCAGACCTACAACACCTGTCATGGAAAACTGCTTTCCTACTGGCAATTACTTCAGCAAGGAGGGTTTCAGAACTACAGGCCTTAATGGCAGTGCAACCCTTCCTAATCTTCCACCAAGATAGAGTGTCCATGAGAACTAATCCTACATTTATGCCCAAGGTGGTATCCAGAGTATCTTTAAACCAGGCAATCCACCTACCTACCTTCTTTCCCAACCCACAAAACAGAGGGAAAGAATACTGCATACCTTGGATGTACATAGACAGCTACGCTACTACTTGGACAGAACAAAAAATAGCAGAAAGACTGACCAACTTTTTGTAGCCTATGCAACAGGAAGGGAAGGAAAAGCTATTTCAAACAGACAATCTCAAATGGATAGGAAATTGCATACGATACTGTTACTCCTTCCATGGAAAACCAATTCCACAGAACATAAGACCTCATTCTACAAGGGCAACAGCCACTACCACAGCCTTCTTACGAGGAGTGGCAACCAAAGACATTATTGAGGTGGCTACTTGGACCTCCGTGCATACATTTGCCAAGCATTATAATTTGCCTCTATATTCCAGATCCCGAGCAGGGTTTGCCACTGCTGTACTGCAAGGGATCCTAAACACACCATAATCTACTTTTATCCTCCTCCCTAGTTGGCTATGGTATTCTACCCACTTGTTATGACTGCAGATGCATCCATGAAGGACATAGTACAGTTTTGTACCTACCATAAATGTAGATGTCCGAACTGGATAGCATCTGCAGTCAGGATTACCCTCCCTCCTTCCCTCTGTGGTACTCCTAGGGTGTTTACCCTCCTAATAGCTAGCTGTTGGGGAGTCTTTATGGTGTATTTGTTTGTATATATGTACATATATGCTTATTGTTGTGTTTACCTCTATCTATTTGGAAACATTGGCATCTATCCAAATTTTAGCCTGCAAGAGGGCTACTGGCATCTGGGGCAAGAAACACTGAGGAAAATGGCGTCGGCTGATGCTTTTATACCCGAAGACCAACAGAGATGACGTCGGGTGGAGTGCGACATCAGCGAAGCGGACCCGACTTTGGAATCCGGCCGACTGCAGGGCTGCCTGACGACAGGACAACCCACTTGTTATGACTGCAGATGCTATCCAGTTCGGACATCTACATTTATGGTAGGTACAAAACTGTACTTTCTGCAATAAACCAAGTTACACAAAGTAGATTTCTCATCACAAGCGAAAAACAGATGTCTAGATATTCCTCATTTTCTCACAAGAAGTGAACATGATCTTTAGCATAGGATCCTGACAGTTGATACTTCTATAAACAAGTGTTGCAGAAGAATACACTTTTCCCCCAAATCAAAAGCCTTCCCATCCATTTTGAACATCTTTATTAAATTGTCACTCAAGACATAGGCAAATGTACATTAACAGAAAAAGAAAACAATCAATGTTAACACTTTGCCCATTATAAATCACATATCTTTTCTTTTTTTGAAATTATCATCAGTCACATATTACATAGGCTCATAGGTGTGTACTAGGCTAATGGCCATGGAGCCTTTACAAGCCTAGCCCATAGCATTACCCTGGCATTGTACCACCCGACCTTAGTTCACCGTGCCTCTGTTGAGTAAAGCCACTGGAGTGATCTGGGTGAATTTTCTGTTTCCCATCCACTCATCAAGATTTCTCTTGAAGAGGGCCAATGAGGTGCTCTGCTTGACATGTATGGGAAGTCTATCCCATAGCATGGGCAGCCTCTGGCTTATAAACTTGTCCTTCCAGCATGTTCTGTTGAATGGGGTATGAGGTTGAGGTCTTCTGAGCATGTGGTGCGGAGGGATTGGGATTTCTTTAGATGTAGCTTTTCTAACAGAGCTGGGTCAGACCTGGCTGTGTAAGTCAAGCAGAGATCGCCTCTAAGAAGGCAATATGAGAGAGAGAGAATAGTTAGAGTTTTTTTTGAGTCTGTCCGTATAGGACATACGTTTAAGGCCTAGGATCCTCTTAGTGAGGTACTTTTGTGGCCATTCCAGTTGTTGCAGGTGTTGAGTGAGGTACATGCCAAATGGGGCAATTGTACTCAATGATTGGCCGAATGAGGGAAGAGTAGAGGGAGACAATGACCTCTTTCTTCCTGGATGCAAAACCCATAGTAATGAGATGTGTGACACACAGAAGGACTTTCTGACCACAGTGGCAATGTGGTGGTGAAAAGATAGGTTGCTGTCAACCTGTGTTCCCAGATCTCTTAACGCCTTCTGTGTTCAGTGGACTACCATCGATGTGGTAATTCATGGGAACCGGGTTTTGCCCAAAGGGGATGATGACACCTTTTTTTGGCATTGAGCTTAAGGCCATAATTCTGACACCAGTTGTTGGTCTCAGTGAGGCCTTTCTGTAGGATGTCAACATCACTTGGGGAGTTCATAATAGCTCCCAACTTGCAATCATCTGTGGACTTTGTCAGCCAGAGACCCTTTGTGTTGGCCTGGACTTCAGAGATACCAAACAGGAGAGGACCCAGGACCGAACTCTGTGTTCATTAACAACGTAATTTGCTGAATTCTTGTCTTCCGTTAAACTTCACTAATCCCTCTCCTGAACATTATTGTGCATGCATTGTTCTCACAAATTTACTCATTCCCTTTTCTAAAGATCACTCTTCCTTTTCTTTTCTCTCTTTCATAATATGCAATACTTCAAATACAGATGGTTTAGACCTTGATTTTCATTTTTTTTTAGTAATTGCCTGTCAACCAACAGAATTAAACATAATAAGGGCTTACTATGTCTTATCAATTCAGACCCTTTGTCTCTGCTTAAAATAATTATTTTCTTAGTTACAGCCATTTTCTCACCACTGTGTACAGAATTTTTAAATTTTACCAACTCATTACACTCCCAAATCATAAGCTTCCAGTTGCCTCTTTCTTCCAACTCATACCTTCAACATTTGCTACCAGCCTGAGGAAAAGTTCTTTGAAGTTTGCTTGGAGTTTAAGAATATCTATGCAAGCACTTCCAAGTAAAGATCCTAAACCTCCTGGATTTTGCTGCAAACTTGGGAGCCGTACATATGTCCTCCCATCATTCTCTCGTAAAATGCTTTTCCAGTGTCTCTTCCCAGTCTTTTCTAACCTTGTCTGATCGGTTCTTACATCTGTCCTGCAATATTTTATATGCCTTACTAATTATCCCTTTTTCAACAGCAGCATCTCTTCTAGATTCAACAAAAACACAACCAGAGCAGATGTTTCACTTAAGATTCCCCTCTCTGTTTCTGTTTGCCTATACTTTGGTATCGGTCCCTGGTAGGGAAGACTATCACTAGCCTGCAGTCCAGTTGCCTTCTTGGCCACATCCCACTCTATTACCTTTCCCTGTCTAGTCATTTGCTCACAGTACCTTGGTTTCTTTCACATTTTAGAAGACTTATTTTAATGAAAACCATCAAACAAAAAACACACGCCTAGAACGCCCCCATAACCTATTAATGGTTCACACCACCTACCTTGACCTAGCCAAAGCCTTTGACACTATTCCCTACTCAGGCATAATAGGTAAAATCTCCCAGCTAGGCATCAACCTGTATGTTACCAGATGGGTAGCTAACTGGCTCACTGATAGGAACCCACTCAAAGTAGGGGAGCCACCTCTAGTAGTAAACCCGTAACGAGTGGTATACTGAAAGGATTGGTCTTGGGGCCTTTACTGTTTGGGATGTATTTTTCTAAGGTGCAAGCCAAAATGAGTGGTTTGTGGCTGATCCAGGTTTGCAGATGACTGCAAGCTGGGTGCTGTCTTAAATTTCCATAGTGATGTGATCATCCTCCAAGAGGGCCTTGCCCAAACTAATGACTGGTTCCAGAAGCATGGTAATTGCAAAATAT